>NC_064631.1:64358138-64661169 GCF_023864275.1 Schistocerca cancellata | reverse complement strand
GCGTGTGCAGTTGGAGTGATATGGGACCCCTGATACATCAGATATGACTCTGTCAGGTGACATGTACGTAAGCATCCTGTCTGATCACCTGCACCCATTGATGTCCATTGCGCATTTCGACGGGCTTGGGCAATTCCAGCAGGACAGTGCAAAATCCCACACGTCCAGAATTGCTGCAGAGTGGCTCCAGGACCACTCTTCTGACTTTAAACACTTCCGCTGGCCACCAATTGTTATTGAGCATTTCTGGGATGCCTTGCAGCGTGCTGTTCAGAAGAGTTCTCCACCGCCTCGTATTCTTACGGATTTATGGACATCCCTGCGGGATTAATTGTGTCAGTTTCCTCCAGCACTTCTTCAGACACTAGTCGAGTCCATGCCACGTTGTGTTGCTGCACTCCTGCGTGATCGTGGCGGAGGGGAGGAGGCTACACGATATTAGACAGCTGTACCAGTTTCTTTGGCTCTTCGTTGCGTTATAATGACTGAAATCAATGTAATCCAACGGTAAATTTAATCGTTTCTGTGGATTTCCATTTTTATTCATAAACTCTTAATTTCATCTCTGTTATATTAATTATAAATAGGTTTTATTATGATCCATTTGCTGAGTGATACTAGTACCTTATGCTTCTTATGAGGTCTTCGACGGCAGGATGTTCATATGCCACTTTGCAGTTTTTGAAATCAATGTTGAATAAGTGTGAAGCAATTTCTCTCGTGATGCCCAGATCGAGAAGGCCATGGTCTTTCTTGGCTGCATAGAAAAGCCTCTTGACACTGAACGTGTCCGTGACGAGCGGTGCGGACCCCCTGATGCTGACGTCGGTGTAGTTCGCCGGAGGGCTGTCCAGTGGGGTGTGGCTCACGACGGTCAGGTGGTGGCCCCTGGCGGCCAATTCGCGCACCAGCCGGCCCAGCGTGTTGAAGTGGCTGCCGCCAGGGTAGTGGAGCAGCGCCAGTATGTTGGCTGCATCGCCAGCGCCCACCGCCAAGCACGCCACTAACGTGACAAGCTGTATGTGTACCTGCAACCAGGAGATCTCCGATATGAAACCTTTTCATTGTTTTCTTCATATCATTTGGCTACACATGACAACTGCATCCTCACGAACAGTAAACGAACAGTGTACCGAACAGTGTACCGTCATAGTACACTTATCAGCCAAACCGTATCATCCTCATCTTTGCCTAGGTGTGGTGTGTCGTCTTCCGTAGCCTTGGCTTTGCTCTGCCACGATTGGTCCGTTTGCTTTCAAATTTCGGAGGGCGCTGCTTTCCCAGGAGATACCTGCTCACGACGAGAGTATCGAGTTCTGCTGCTGGAGTGAGACGGGGAGTTCAGTTTCCGATTGTGTGGCAGTGCAATGTTGCGGGAAAGTTGGTATGACTACCTGTGAACGCACGTGATTGCTACGAGCGTGTGTACTCGGGACGGCTGCAGTCATTCTGGACGGGCTGTGTGATAAGGAAGCTCGGCGTGGCAACTGTTGACGCTGCGTGTCTGCGTTGCTATGGCGGAACTTGGGCGATTGACGTAACTCGAGCTGCTGCTGGTTGCAACCTGTCGCCGAATACTTGTCTGCCTTCTGGACTAACGGTGAGAAGTTTTTGACTTGATGTGTCTCACTCAATTTCTGCCTGTGTCGTCGGGTGTGTTTTTCTCTAAGGTCGAGTGCCATGGTGTTTCGCAATTTTAGTAGGTTCAGGCGTGCCCGAAATCCCAATTCAATGATCTACTGTTATATTGTCAAGTGTAACTATCACTAGAAACTCTCTGTGCCTTAATAACTGAACCTCAAATATTATCTGTGGTTGAAATTTTATTCTGACTCAAGTGCAATAACGTTCTTGTATTTTACAATTTGTTGAGTGGTATTATTATTTAGTACTGGCTGTCACATTTACTAAGTCGAAGATTTACGAAGGCTAGTGGGCGTCATTAAGAGTTCCTGCCTAGATAGTCGTTATATTTTGAATCATGTGTTTCAATGTTTAGTAATTTTTATTTTATGTGTTAGAGAGAGTCGCTGTCATGCCCTATGTGAACGATTCGCCACTTTGGTGAAGTTTCTAGTTGTTCTGCTGGTCTATGCCATATTGCTAAAGCAGGCGGTCCCAGCACAGCTGATCGTAAATTCTTCCTAGTGGTGAGGAGCACGGGCTGGTTTTAAGTGCTAACTCACTAACTTCAACCATTCTCAAATATTTATTACTACTGATATTCAGGCCCTTCAGGCCGAGTGGCGAAGTCACTACCCCTTTTTGGTTATTAATTTTATCTTGTTAGCTTATTTCATTAAAAAAAAAACCTTTCGTATGTGAATTTGTCTTTTGCTCTTTACTACTCCTTTGGACGAAGTAAATTAACTGTTGGTTTTGCATTCTTGTAGCATTATCAAAACAGCATTTATGGCTATATTTGATTGGCCCTTCTGGGCAAATGATTAAAGTCATTCCTTTCAGTAACTTATTGTATTGGTCAATAATTAATCAAAGGTGTTGGGTCCTGCAGACCGTGATTATCTCCTTATGTTGAATCTTAAGGTTGTCAATCTGACATTACAGTTGTGAATGTTCAGTGGCCCTTCAGGCCTGGAGTTTAAATTTTTTATTGTGTTTTGTGATATATATACTGGTACAATATATTTGTACCAGTGAACAAGTGTTTTTTAATGTTTAATAAAATTGAATTGTTTTTGAAATTGTAACCTCATTTGGATCTACGCTTTCACTTCCTCCAGCCTTTGAGCTCTGCTTACCTTATATTTTGGTAAGTTTTTGCATACCACGACATATAAATGACCACTACCCATAGCGACGTTGAATACCATATGGTGGCGTTGATGGCACGTGACACAGTAACAGAGGCATGTAATTGGAGCAGACACAGACGAGCGATCACCCTAGCGAAGACATGAGCAGATTATTAATACACAGAGCCTATGAATGAGCATCTCGAAAACGGCGAATCAGGTCGACTAGGTAGGAGGTCAGTGAAGTTACCACTAGGCACTAAGTGGTTAGACGTCCACCGCTCTTCACACCCAACATGTGGTTCCGAGGTTTCTCTGCTCTATAAAGTACAGGGTGATTCAAAAAGAATACCACAACTTTAAAAATGTGTATTTAATGAAAGAAACATAATATAACCTTCTGTTATACATCATTACAAAGAGTATTTAAAAAGGTGTTTTTTCACTCCAAAAACAAGTTCAGAGATGTTCAATATGGCTCCCTCCAGACACTCGAGCAATATCAACCCGATACTCCAACTCTTTCCACACTCTCTGTAGAATATCAGGCGTAACAGTTTGCATAGCTGCTGTTATTTCTCGTTTCAAATCATCAATGGTGGCTGGGAGAGGTGGCCGAAACACCATATCCTTAACTTACCCACATAATAAAAAATCGCAGGGGGTAAGATCAGGGCTTCTTGGAGGCCAGTGATGAAGTGCTCTGTCACGGGCTGCCTGGCGGCCGATCCATCGCCTTGGGTAGTTGACGTTCAGGTTTCATAACTAACCTTTTTCGTAGGACTCTCCAAACAGTTGATTGTGGAATTTGCAGCTCTCTGCTAGCTCTGCGAGTCGATTTTCCTAGGCTGCGAACAAATGCTTGCTGGATGCGTGCTACATTTTCATCACTCGTTCTCGGCCGTCCAGAACTTTTCCCTTTGCACAAACACCCATTCTCTGTAAACTGTTTATACCAACGTTTAATACGCCACCTATCAGGAGGTTTAACACCATACTTCGTTCGAAATGCACGCTGAACAACTGTCGTCGATTCACTTCTGCCGTACTCAATAACACAAAAAGCTTTCTGTTGAGCGGTCGCCATCTTAGCATCAACTGACGCTGACGCCTAGTCAACAGCGCCTCAAGCAAACAAATGTACAACTAAATGAAACTTTATAGCTCCCTTAATTCGCCGACAGATAGTGCTTAGCTCTGCCTTTTGTCGTTGCAGAGTTTTAAATTCCTAAAGTTGTGGTATTCTTTTCGAATCACCCTGTATTATAGATGATGATCTGTGGCTTCTCTGCCGAAAGAGCATAGTGCTGGCACACGCACAAGTGTTTCGGAGCACGCCATTCATCGCACATTGTTGAAGACGGAGTTCTGCAGCAGGCCACCCCGATGTGGTCACATGTTGACCCAACAGGATTGTCAATTACGATTTCAGTGGGCGTGAGACCATCGGGATTTGACTGTCGATCAATGGAAACCTGTCTGCTCTTGACGTGAATCACATTTTTGCTACACTAGGTCGCTTCCCGTCTCCAAAAATGCTGTCATCGAGGTGAATGGCGGCACAGAACAGACAGTGTGCCATGGACTCAGGCTGGTAGGAGCAGCATTATGCTATAGGAGGCATTCTCCTGCGCGTGCAGAAATATGTAGCAATTGAAGACACGCCGACAGCTGCAAGCCATCTGTGTCCCTTCATGGTTGATGTCTTCGCTGAAGGCTATCCAGTCTGTCAGCAGTACAACTGTCCATGTCTAGAAGACAGAACCGTGCTACAGTGGTTTCAGGAGCATTATAGTGAACTCACGTCGATGTCTCGGCGACCAAATTCGCGTGATGTAAAACTTATGGAACCCATATGGGTCATGATCGGGCACCATCATCATGTACACAAATCAGCGGCTCGCTATTTACACCAGTTACATGACCTGTGCATAGAATCTAATGCCACACACCTGCCAACAAACTGTCGGATCCATGATATGAAGAATCAGTGGTGTACTTCACTCCAAAGATGGACAAACAAGCTATTAAGCAGGTGGTCATAATGTTTTGGCTCATCAGTATACGTCAGTTTGTTCCTGTAGTTGTCATCAAATGTTTTAAACTGTCACTAGGAACAGGAATTGTTTCTAAGACTTAGATCATTCCATTTCGCACAGATTTCAAAAGTCAAAATTTTTAATTGAAGTACAAAATCTTCCGTGCAACTTGAGTCAGATTTACTGCAATAAGTAATCGCAGTCAAAGCATTTTCAGCATGATTATTTTTAATCCAGACGTGCACACAGGTGGTCTGAGAGATCAAGGAGAATATTTTCACATTAATACAATGTCTGACAATTTCCTCCCATACCTACCTTCTCAGTATCTTTACATGGTGGTATTAGGAATCGTTTGGTATTGGTTACTCGGTTTTTTAGCAACAGCTCTTGTGGTTAGTATACAGAAAACAGTTCTAGGGCATCACATACCAGCCGCATGTACTGGTGTCAGTTCATTCTCAGCTCCACTTAGATTACTCCGGTGCACGCATGATGCAGTACTGGCTTAGTTTAGTTTTAGAACAGGCTTTCCTTGCTTGGTATATTGCTTTAGTATTGTGTAAGTATTGTAACACCATCATGGCATCTTCTTATAACGCAGAAGAGGAGAGAATTAGATAGCTGATTGTAGAAGTGATGGGTGAATATGACGCTGATAATTACGGAGAATTGGAGAATTCGATTTCGAGGGAATGAGGGACCCGTAGTATAATAATATTTCCGACACTGAGCAAGAAGCATCGAATAATGAAACAGGAGACAGTGATTATGACGCAGATTCAAAAAATGGTTCAAATGGCTCTGAGCACTATGGGACTTAACAGCTATGGTCATCAGTCCCCTAGAACATAGAACTACCTAAACCTAACTAACCTAAGGAAATCACACAACACCCAGTCATAACGAGGCAGAGAAAATCCCTGACCCCGCCGGGAATCGAACCCGGGAACCTGGGCGCGGGAAGCGAGAACGCTACCGCACGACCACAAGCTGCGGACATTATGACGCAGATAGTGAAGTGTTTGACAGCAAAGATGGAACAGTGTGTCAGTCAAGAGCTCCGCCAGAGAACTCGCCCACAGGTTCTCAAATCAGAGTGACACACATACCGGGAGAACAGTGCTATAACTCCTCTACACCACTACCGACCTTTTAATGAACAAATTAACTGTACTAATAAGTAGATACAAAGTGTTCAGGGGAAGTTTTCTGGGGCGAGAGATGCCCAACAAACTAACTAAGATGAAATGAAGGCTTTATTGGAATTATTGTACTACACTTGTGTGTTTTGTGCCTATCAAGTACGTCTGCAAGACTGGTGGCGAACAAGTGGCACTGGACATAGACATTGCGGTGTCACCATACGACATCACTCTTGCACTGGCCATCAAAAGCCCGACAGCGCGAACGTCACTACCTGCGGACCACGAGGGGTGGCGCTGGTGTGGCAGTGTACGGATACTAACAAGGGAACCTCCCCATCGCACCCCCCTCAGATTTAGTTATAAGTTGGCATAGTGGATAGGCCTTGAAAACCGGAACACAGATCAATCGAGAAAACAGGAAGAAGTTGTGTGGAACTATGAAAAAAATAAGCAAAATATAAACTGAGTAGTCCATGCGAAACATAGGCAACATCAGGGGCAATATGAGCCAAGGAGCGCCGTGGTCTCGTGGTTTGCGTGAGAGACTGCGAAACGAGAGTTCCTTGGTTCAAGTCCTCCCTCGAGTGAAAAGTGTACTTTTTTATCTTCGCAAAGTTATGATCTGTCCGTTCGTTCATTGACGCCTCTATTCACTGTAAGAAGTTTAGAGTCTGTGTTTTGCGACCGTACCGCAAAACCGTGCGATTAGTAGACAAAATGACGTGCCTCTCCAATGGGAACTGAAAACATTTGATCGCAAGGTCATAGGTCAACCGATTCCTCCACAGGAAAACACGTCTGATATATTCAATACGACACTGATGACGGCATGTGCGTCACATGAGAGGAATATGTTGTCGACCCACCTAACTTCTACACTTGGCGAATGGGTACAAAGATTCTTCTACCTTGCCCGATTTAGGGTTTCTTGTGGATGTGATAATCACTCCCAAAAAAGTGATGAAAACATAACGGACGGACAGATAATAATTGTCTGAAAATAAAAAATTAAAATTTTCAGTTGAGGGAAGACTTGATCCTAGGACTTCTCGTTCCGCAGCCGCTCACGCTAACCACGGGACCACAGCGTTCCTTAGCTCAGACTGTCCTTGATGTTGCCTATCTTGCAGATGGACTACTCAGTTTGTACATGTTGCTTATTTTTTTTTCATACTTCCACATAACTTCTTCCTGTTTTCTCGATTGATCTGTGTTCCGTTTTTCAAGGCGTAGCCACTACGCCAACTTATAACTAAATCTGAGGGGGTTGCGATGGGGAGGTTCCCTTGTAAGCGCCGTAAGTCTCCCTCTACGGGAGGACTACACGACACCAGCGCCCTCTCCGGCGGTGGCGTAAAGGGCGCCGCCGACAGCGCTCAGGGGTCGGTTCGTCAGCGTAGGTCATTTCCTTAGTTCGACAACTAAGCTCCAAGGGGCAGCAACTGACGACGTCCACTGCTAGCAAGATATTTTAAAGTTGAGTTGACAAAAGGCTTTATTCAGAGAGTGGCAGTGCTTCGTATGTTATACATTACTGTTACTGAAAAAAAAATTAAATGTCTTTTATTATCAAATTGTTTCACTGTCTATTGATATTCTATAATGTGATCGGCTTCCATGGCCTGTGTCCTGCTTCCTAGTCTTCGAATTAGTGTTGTGACCAACACGACAGACATAAAGACATCTCACTTTCTCCTTCGTTGCAGCAAATTCGACGGTAAAGAAACACGATGTGAGACGGGGAAGACAGATCACATGGCCGAGATAAGACAGGTTTTCAGCCTGATTGTTGTAAGTGTTCAGAATACGTGACAGTCGATGAAACACTGGTTGCAGATTCCACCACTACATGCCAAATAAACCAGACAAGTATGGAACAGAGATTTTCGCAGCAGTGAACGCCAAAATCTCTTATGCATTCAGAATGCAGGTGTACAGTATGTTCGGCAACAGCCCCACGTGTACAATCAGGACAAAATGTCAACTGAACTTATTTACAGACTTCACTGATCTATCATGAGGACAGGACGCGACGTAACTTACGACAATCATTTTACAACTTACGAGTTTACAAACGCATTTATGACATAGAAGACGACCGTCGTTGGTACCCTGAAGAAGAATAAAGAGACAAGTCCCCTTGGGATTTCTAGCACTTAAAACTAAGAAGAATAATCATCTATGTTTGTCTTTCAGGACAATTGTACATTACTCTTTCATGTGCCGAAAAGAAATAGACTGTTGTTACTTCTGTCTACGACGCATCACGATGGACATATTGATCAAAACACAGAGAATTACAAAAACCCAGGAATTGTCACATTCTATAAACACACTAAGGCTGGAGATGACGTGTTAGAGGGAATTACTGTATCATATAATGTAGCTAGAAACACAAGATGGTCAGTGTTTGTATTTTACGGTATCATGAATCCGGATGTGTTAATGTGAGAGGGAAACTGAGAGGAACAAAATTCTTGAGGCAGTTGTCTTCGCCAAAAAAAGTAACTGAGAGAATTGAAGAGCTTTTTAGTGTGAGAAGTTCTGAACTGGAAACAACTAACTGCAGCCTCCGGAGGACAGTGTGTGGGCTGCGAAACCAAAAGCAGAAAGACCAGATATGTCTCCAAAAACTGCGAGGAATACATTTGCCTTGTACATTCTATTACTGCGTGCCAACACTGTTCGACAAAATGTCCCATTGCATAAGTGCATTATTTTGGTAGCAGGTCGTTTTCATGTACCTCCATTTTGCGTAAATGCTTTCGACTGAAATATAACTTTTTGTTTTAAATAGATATGTTAAAATAATTTGTAATGATATTAGTCAATTTACTGACACTTCCCCCACTACATACATCGCAATGGAAATTAAAAGTGAATTAAACTGTAGCGGTCTGTGGGACTAGATGCGTGTACTAAAGTAGAGATTCTATGTACGTGTACCGCCGGGTTAATTTCGAATGGACTTACCACACTACAGCACTGTTGTGGAACTTATGCTCACCTTTTTATTTCATGAAGTAACATCACGAAATTTTGTTGATTACTTGCCAATTACTTGTATTCCACACATCAAGAGTACCGCCCTCTTCTACATATAACTGAAACCTACCGGTTCACAACAGCTATATTCGCGGGTTCACTAACAGATTTGGGAAGCTATTGCTGGACACAGGCGGTAAAAGAAGCACATCCGACTCAGACCGTATGTCACAATATAATGTAATGTACAGGAAGAGCGCCCGTACTGCAAAATCAGGGCAACGCGCGTAACTGACTGCCACTCTAGCGCGCAGAACTACTTGCATAACCCGGAGCGCAAACGGTTCAGTATGACGGCACACAGAACTTCGTTCTGCAAACTCTAAAGTACTCTACAGTACAACAGAAAACATCCGAGTTACTCCGCTCCAAGGCATTGTACTACTGATGAGAAATGCAACGCAGGGAAAAAAACTGTCTGTAGAATGAGAATTTCACTCTGCAGCGGAGTGTGCGCTGCGCTGATGTGAAACTTCCTGGAAGATTAAAACTGTGTGCTGGACGGAGACTCTAACTCGGGGCCTTTGCCTTACGCGGGTAAGTTCTCTACTTGGTCCGGCACACAGTTTTACACTGCCAGGAAGCTTCACGTCAGCGCACACTCCGCTGCACAGTGATATTCTCATTCTGGAAACATCCCCCAGGCTGTGGCTAAGCCATGTCTCTGCAATATCCTTTCTTTCAGGAGTGCTAGTTCTGCAAGGTTCGCAGGAGTGCTTTTGTAAAGTCTGGAAGGTAGGAGACGAGGTACTGGCAGAAGTAAAGCTGTGAGGACGGGGCGTGAGTAGTGCTTGGGTAGCTCAGCTAGTAGAGCACTTGCCCACAGGGAATTAGGTCTCATACGGAGGCATAGAGACAGGCGTTTTTCTCTCGCTGTATTTGCGAATAGAACAGGAAACGAAATGAGTAGTAGTGATATAGGGTACCCTCCGCCACGCACATTGCTGTGGCTTCTGGAGAATGTTTGTAAATGGCAATTATATTCCTCCTGTCGCATTTTGTAACGTTGCCTGACATACCTTCAGCTATACCAGTAAATTATTTCCCTTGGTTCTCTACTTTTTCTCTATAATTAATAGAACTGTAATTTGAGGAAGTAATGTTCTTCTGGATGTACAAGTTTTAAATTACAGCATTAATTATAAACTGATTACAGTTACACTCCTGTCAATGTACGAACCACCACTAGGGCCCCTGTAACAACCACTGTGTGGTGTATTGTAGATCCGCACTTGTCGCTCCCGGTGCACGCCACATCGAACTGCTGCGGGCACTGTCAGTGTACATCAGTGATCCA
This sequence comes from Schistocerca cancellata, assembly GCF_023864275.1. Classification (NCBI taxonomy): domain Eukaryota; kingdom Metazoa; phylum Arthropoda; class Insecta; order Orthoptera; family Acrididae; genus Schistocerca; species Schistocerca cancellata. The sequence continues at coordinate 64,650,884 of NC_064631.1, read as the reverse complement.
GTCGTCTGAGACGCTCAGTCTGCGTCGCCCCATCCGCCTCTCCTACAGGTCTTTGGCCTGGACTCTGCAGGCAAACCATACTGGCGAGTTTGCTCTCCACTGCCACCCTTTACACCCACTTAATCTGCTTAAACAACAATTGGATCTTGTTTTGAATTTATGGTCCAGCATAATTATTTTTTAATTAATTAATACATTTATACTTGTGATTCCATAAATTTTAAATCCCCAGTCTAGTTACCAGAATCTGACGTGACCAAGAGATGCAGGCTGACTAGCCAAGGGTGTCGACGGCGAGTCGCCAAAACCACAGAAAGACAACAGCTATTCACAACAACGAAGATGACAACATCAACAATATGTGTGGATATCACAGAATGGCAAGTCGCCAAAACCACAGAAGGGCAACAGCTATTGGCAAAAACGAAGACGAAAACCAGCTGTGGGTGAATACGACAGAATGGCAAGTCTGAGGAGTAAACCAAAACGAAAGCCTAGACGTGGCAAGATCAGGAATGGAACAACGACTAAAATAGCGACGATGGTACAAGAGGGTAGTCGGAACACAATTGACTCCTTGGCACTGCACTGCACTAATGAGCAGACTGGCATAGAGTCCGGTGATGAGGAAGGGTACGCAGCATGGCTGGTGTTCCTCCTTTACCCTCTTTGGTGGTTCTGTGGCCTCACGTTCGAATGGGCATAATGCTACTTCCTAAGGTTTGCGAAGTAGTCTATGGCAGCTTGGTCCTCTCGGGCAGGGTTCCTCTTGCCAGAGCGCCAATCTTCCATCACCCACTTCTCTATGACACAGCAGACATGCTCCCAGTCACGGGGGAGGGGGGGGGGCGGGGGGTGAAGATAGGGTGTGCGTTGAGAATCCGCAGCTCCTTCCGGGACACCACCTCGTGCAACAGGACACAGATGTGGCTAAGGTCGTGCAGGTAGTCGGGAAGGGGAGGCTTGGGCGTGTCTGCAGATGTGAAGGGATATAGATTGTTCCAGTGTGGGTACGATCCATTCGTCAGAGACCTGCAGTCTTCTTCACAAAGGGCTGCATGCTGCACACATCTGAGAGTGGCAGGCACAGGGGCAGCTCTGACTCTTCCTGGTCATGTGAGGAAGCGGATGACTACTCTTTGTTGACTCTCTGCCTCCACAGTGGGAGGCAAAGTGACTCCTCAGCCTTTTTTTTCTTTATTGTAGTTTCATTCCCCTGCCCCACACGAGGAGGGAAGGGCTGGCAGCGGCACAGTCCACCGCCCTTCAGCCAAACAGCTTTATAAAATAAAGAAAGTGGGATTCTTACATGAGAGGGGGGTGGGGGGGAAGGGCACATAAAAAAATTCCAGAAATGGAGATGAGGGGAGTTAAAATTCACACTAATATGGGGACATGCCCTTTGGGACAGTTAAAAGCCGACATAAAATTAAAAGAACGCAGTCGGCAATTTGCAGTGCACTTAAAAAACACTTGAGACAAAAACAACATAAAAAGTGGCCACAGCATGAAAAGCACACAAACAATCATGGACTATATGCAGGTCCACCACACAATTAAAACCACTTCACTATATGACTATATGACGTTGTATAAAGGCAGTGAACACAACACTAGCGCAGCACATTTAATAATGAATAAAAACCTGGGAGGACATGATCGGAAGTTCTGTTCGTCGTGCCACTACACTTCACAGATTCCCACTACATCTGACTGCAGCCTATCCAGTTTCCCTTTTCAAGTTGCCTAACCACCCTATCCAATTATGGGACCTACATTTCACACTCCGACTAATAGAATACCAACCTTCTTTCTTCTGATGCAGGAAAGGAGAAATATCTTCAAGACGTCATTTGCAGGTGCAGCTACGCCACTTTCCAACGAAAACGTTTTTCTGTATTATCCACGGAACCATTGTTGCGTGCGCTTTTAAGTAAAACTCAGAAAATCTTATTACATCGAGGGAATGTACTTCTTTTCCCTTATCGTCTTGCGTGCAATTACACTACAGATTATTTAGAGACGAATTCTTTAAGTGAGTACATGCTACGAAGTAGCTACGGCGCAAATATATGATTGCAGATGAGGATGAAATGATGATGAGGCAACACAACACTCAGTTCCCGAGTGAAGAAAATCTGCGACTCTGGGTGAATCGAACCTGGGTCGCTCGCACGGCATTCCAGAATGGTTTTGACACTGTACCACACAAGCGGCTCTTAGTGAAATTGCGTGCTTATGGAATATCGTCTTAGTTATGTGACTGGACCTGTGATTTCCTGTCAGTGAGGTCACAGTTCGTTGTAATTGACGGAAAGTCCTCGAGTAAAACAGAAGTGATTTCTGGCGTTCTCCAAGGTAGTGTTATAGGCCCTTTGCTGTTCATTATCTGTATAAACGATTTGGGAGACAATCTGAGCAGCCGTCTTCGGTTGTTTGCAAATGACGCTGCCATTTATCGACTAATAAAGTCATCAGAAGATCAAAACAAACTGGAAAACGATTTAGAAGAAATATCGGAATGGAGCGAAAAGTGGCAGTTGACCTTAAATAACGAAAAGTGTGAGGTCATCCACATGAGTGCTAAAAGGAACGATTAAACTTCTGTTACACAATACATCAGTCTAATCTAAAAGCCGTAAATTCAACTAAATACCTAGGTATTACAATTACGAATAATTTAAACTGGAAGGAACACACAGAAAATGCTGTGGGGAAGGCTAACGAAAGACTGCGTTTTATTGGCAGGACACTTAGAAAATGTAACAGACGTACTAAGGAGACTGCCTACACTACGCTTGTCCGTCCACTTTTAGAATACTGTTGCGCCATGTGAGATCCTTAACAGATAGGACTGATTGAGTACACCGAAAAAGTTCAAAGAAAGGCAGCACGATTTACATTATCGCGAAATATGGGCTAGAGTGTCACAGAATTGATACAGGATTTGGGATGGACATCATCAAAAGAAGGGCGTTTTTCGTAGCGACGGAATCTTCTCACGAAATTCCAATCACCAGCTTTCACCTCCGAATGGGAAAATATTTTGTTGACACCGACTTAGATAGGGAGGAACGATCACCGAGATAAAATAAGGGAAATCAGAGTTCGTACGGAAAGGTATAGGTGTTCATTCTTCCCGCGCGCTATACGAGATTGGAATAATAGAGAATTGTGAAGGTGGTTCGATGAACCCTCTCCCAGGCACTTAAATGTGATTTGCAGAGTATCCATGTAGATGTAGACGTAGATGTGCTGACGTCGTGTGGCACCCACGGCCACGTGGAAGTGTTCAATTGGACGCCACTTCGGCGACTTGGGTGTCTCTGAAACCAACGGTACCCATTTTGCCCCAAGACGATCACCCATCCAACTACTAGCCATGCCTAACGTTGCGCCAACTTCGGTGAGTAGACGATAACTGGTATTAGGAACATGGCAAAGCCTTGTCAGATCGCCGATGCCTTCCGCATTCTTCGAGAGGAGCCGGCTGTGTTCTTGGAACGGGTTTCATCCTAACCATTTCCTCGTCATCACACGACGAAAATGCGACACCACATCATGTATTCGATAGTACAGTCTAATACACTCGAAAAATACACTTGAGATACGACTCTTATGCACAGGATGGAAGTAGCTGTTGCCCCTCGAGGAAGCGAACCCTTTGTTAATAGCCTGTTAAAAAACCATGGGGTCTCTCAGGCATCAATACGACTCTTTCTTTCTTTCGAAAAGCTGGACAACATTGGATATGTTCATTCGAATTACGAACACTCTGAAGAAAACTATGTAAACTCAACCGCAGTAATAGAGACTACTGGAAAATAATGTCGTGTGTATTCTACAATGAGCAGTGAGATTTCAGACGCTTTACAATGAGCAGTGAAATCTCGGACACTTTACTGCTTAAAAGTGAAAATACGGCTGTAGGAGTTACCTTCATTGTTCCGGCAAGCCTGTGCGCACCTACACTGAAAATACTAGAGACACGAGGGCGGCCGCGCGCTATTTTGTAGTCTCCACGTGCCGGCACGCTATTACCCCACAATCCCCCCCCCCCGCGCCCCTCCTCCTATTTTACCAGTTAAGCACATGTCTCAACAAGCTATTATTTTCTGTGTATTCTCACAGGCAAAGAGGTATGTTGTATCAGTAGGTCGCTCATAAGCGAGATAATTGGCACAGATAATACGTTTACTCTGACAGGTTACGTACAATTCTTTTCAGAAGTGCAAAGCTGCCATTGGGTAAACGCTATCTTGTGGTGATGTCGCAACACTCCATTGTAAAGATAATGAGCATGTTAAAAAAACACAAATCTAAATGTTCGCTTCTAGCACCGCTCCCCACCCCCTCTACTCCATCGAAGCGCTTTATCGGAAACCGGTGATTAAGATATTGCACATCTACACACACCTCAAGCCATCATACGCCGAGTGACAAACGGTACCTTGTATCACATGCATCATTCCCTTTCCTGTTCCAGTCGCAAATGGAGCAGAAGAGAGACGACTGTCTACAAACGATCCCTTACCTTGTATTCACGGTCCTCACGTGAAATCTACGTTGGTGGCAGAATGATCATTCCGCATTCTGCGGTAAGTGCAGCTTCTACATACGTTCATAATCGCGTTTGGCAGAAAGGTCTTCTTCCTTGTAGGGATCCCCATTTGAGTTTACGAAGCATCTCAGTACTAATTGCGTGTTTTTCGAGTCAGCCGACGACAAATCTGGAAGCACGTCTGTGAATTTTCCTATAATCCGACTTGGCGGGGAACCAAAGCAGTCGAGCGGCACTCACGAATGGGTCGCACAAGTGTTCTGTACATTGTCTCCTTTATAGATGAACCATTCGCCTTCGTCCAAGGCGACCTAATGTGCTCATTCCAATTCGGGTCGCTTTGCAACATTACATCTCACTGCATTAACTTGCATTTCCCCGTATGTACAGCAAGTTTCCAATCATCACATCAGATACAAATTCTGTCCAAGTGCTGCTGTATATCTTCCAACGGGCGCTCAATTGCAGCGTCATTAGTAAGCAGTGTCACAAGCGACGGGCGACATGCAACCAAGTCAGAGACCTTTGCTATACAGGGTAATCCAGTGATAGTCACCAGGCCAAATATCTCACGAAATAAGCATCAAACGAAAAATGTACAAAGAACAAAACTTGTCTAGCTTGAAGGGGGAAACCAGATGGCGCTATGGGTGGCCCGCTAGATGGCGTAGCCATAGGTCAAACGGATATCAACTGCGTTTTTTTAAACAGGAACCCCCATTTTTTATTACGTATTCGTGTAGTACGTAAAGAAATATGAATGTTTTAGTTGGACCACTTTGTTTGCTTTGTGATAGATGGCGCTGTAATAGTCACAAACGTATAAGTACGTGGTATCACGTAACATTCCGCCAGTACGGACGGCATTTTGCTTCGTAATGCATTACCCGTGTTAAGATGGACCGTTTACCAATTTCGAAAAAGGTCGATATCGTGTTGATGTATGGCTGTTGTGATCAAAAGGCCCAACGGGCGTGTGCTATGTATGCTGGACGACATCATCCAAGTGTCCGGACCGTTCGCCGGATAGTTACGTTATTTAAGGAAACAGGAAGAGTTCAGCCACATGTGAAACGTCAACCACGACCTGCAACAAATGATGATGCCCAAGTTGGTGTTTTAGCTGCTGTCGCGGCTAATCCGCACATCAGTAGCAGACGAATTGCGCGAGATTCGGGAATCTCAAAAACCTCGGTGTTGAGAATGCTACATCAACATCGATTGCACCCGTACCATATTTCTGTGCACGAGGAATTGCACGTCGATGACTTTGAACGTCGTGTACAGTTCTGCCACTGGGCACAAGAGAAATTACGGGACGATGACAGATTTTTTGCACGCGTTCTATTTAGCGACGAAGTGTCATTCACCAACAGCGGTAACGTAAACCGGCACTACTGAGCAACGGAAAATCCACGATTGCTGCGACAAGTGGAACATCAGCGACCTTGGCGGGTTAATGTATGCTGCGGCGTTGTGGAAGGATAATTGGCCCCCATTCTATCAATGGCAATCTAAATGGTGCAATGCATGCTGATTTCCTACGTAATGCTCTACCGATGTTACAACAAGATGTTTCATTGCATGACGTAATGGCGATGTACTCGAACATGATGGATGTCCGGCAGATAGCTCGGGTGCGGCTGAAGCGGTATTGAATAACATATTTCATGACAGGTGGATTGGTCGTCGAAGCACCATACATACCATGGCCAGCACGTTTACCGGATATGACGTCCCCGGATTTCTTTCTGTGGGGAAAGTTGAAAGATATTTGCTACGGTGATCCACCGACAACGCCTGACAACATGCGTCAGTACATTGTCAATGCATGTGCGAACATTACAGAAGGCGAACTACTCGCTGTTGAGAGGAATGTCGTTACACATATTGCCAAGTGCATTAAGGCTGACGGACATCATTTTGAGCATTCACTGTATTAATGTGGTATTTACAGGTAATCACGGTGCAACAGCATGCGTTCTCAGAAATTATAAGTTCACAAAGGTACATGTATCACATTGGAACAACAGAAACAAAATGTTCAAACGTACCTACATTCCGTATTTTAATTTAAGAAACCTACCTGTTACCAACTGTTCGTCTAAAATTGTGAGCCATATGTTTGTGACTATTACAGTGCGATCTATGACAAAGCGAAAAATGTTGTCCAACGGAAACATTCATATTTCTTTACGTACTACACGAATATGTAATAAAAATGGGGGTTCCTGTTTAAAAAAAAAAACGCCGCCGGTATCCGTTTGACCTATGGCAGCGCCATCTAGGGGGCCAATGATAGCGCCTTCTGGCTTCCCCCTTCAAGTTAGACGAGTTTCGTTCGTTGTAGTTTTTTCGTTTGACGCGTATTTCGTGAGACATTTGGCCCGGTCTCGTTCAATGGACCACCCTGTATACAGTGTTCATGCAAGTTTGACACACAGTTTGTGGATCACTAATAACTGCTAGCGTAGCGTTCTCTGCTAGGCCTGTCCGAATACTGAGCCGACACTGAGCGGCCGAGGCTGGCAGGAGTTACCTCCCGTAAACTCGATCCTCCTCACCCGCTCGTCTCCCCGATCCTCTCCCACCCCCGCCCACTGCCACGCATGTATTCCCACATCCCGCCCGGTTTCCATCTCTCCACCCTCCTTACCCTCTCCCAAGGTGGCTTCCGCCAGCTCCCTCTCCCTGATGATGTCCTCCTCCCTTCCATTTACCCCTCCTATCAACTTTGATCCTCCCCCCCCCCACTTCCTGTTTCCTTTCCTTTAGGCACCCTCCCTCCCTTCTCTTTCCTTTTTCCCCCGTCCCCCTTCATCCGCCCCTCTTCCCCCGGGCTTCCCCTCCCCCTTCCTCCCTCCCCCACTCTCCCCTGCCCATGGCATCTCTGCTCTCTCCCTCTCCCACTCCCCTTCCTCCTCCTCCTCTCTTGGCAGGTCCCCGGACTCGCACAGGCTCAGTGAACATTCGCGCGCCGGAGATCATCGCCATCAGTGTCTTGTGTGTGTGCTTCGTTTTGTGTTTCGCGTTCTTTCGCAGTTACAACTCCACTGTTCACATGTGCCGTCGCCGTCCTCCGTGTTCTGTGCGCCGTGCCAAAAGGTGTTAGTGTTTTTATCGTCCAGCGTGAACGGCTTCATGTTTATTGTTTTTTGTCTCTACTTTTTTTTTGCCCGCCATTTTCATTGTATTGTCTATGTCGCCTCTTTGTCATATGATTGTACCACTTAAGGCTGAAGAGCGGCGTAATATGCTGCTGACAGCCCGCCTGTATGAGGTGCTAAAATTACAATAAAGAAAAAAAAAAAAAAAAAAAAGCTGGCAGGAGCGGCGCTTATATTCTCCTCCTGTAGAGGCCGCCCCTGTCGTGGTGCGGTCCTAATCAGCGCACCATTGGCCGACGTATTTTCACCGCCTTGTCTTCTCTTGCATTCTTCATCTTCGTTCCGGCGCTTGTGGTTAAGCCAGAACACCCCCCCCCCCCCTTCCTAAAGCGACGGGCTGTCGTCGTGTACTGAGTGCGACCACGATGGTGGAGGCAGGAGGGTGGGCGCATCGTCGGACCGGAAGCTGTGGCTCGTGACTGTACAATCTCCCGTTACTAGATGAATATTTCTAGTATGCAAGGATTGCTTTGTGCAGAGCGAGCGCGGCATGGTGCGCGATTCGCGGAAGCTCGTGGCGCGCCCGCGCTAGATTTGCAACGGTCGGTGGGACGCCTCCGTCGCCACGTGGCCTGCAGCTTGGGGCATTGTTCGGTTTTTCGCGCATTACGCGAAAACTGTGTAACTTACGGTGAAGAGCGACGCGACAGTGGATTGTCGTCAGCAATATGCACGTTCTGAAAGATCGAACTTTATTTCGAGTCACGAAACGCAAAAGTTATAGAAACCCCAAATTCGGTTAATATCATGAATACTGAAAGATGAATAAAAATAGTAAATAGCAACTTACAGGGATGAGCGAGCACTCATGAAAAACGTTTCGACATAGCAAACTGAGTGCCGTAATGTTAAGATTCATAAATAATTAAGCCCGTAAAGAGCAATACACAAAGTTTGATGAAAAATTGTTTATAAAATTCAATTGAAAATTCATGACGTAAAGAACGGCACTATATAATATTTTGGGTGGTATCACACGTATTTTAAACTAGTTAACTTATACTATACACTTAACTAGCAATAGTTTTCATTGTTTGCAAATTAGTATTAACATTTATCGCCCATATTTATTAATTATTATAGATCTTAAGATTTTGAGCACCGCAATTTGTAGATCGCGATAGATTACGTCTAAAAACAGTGCTATATGCAGTTCCAAATTAAAACTTTGCAGCACACATGTAAACAAACAAATTTGCGCTAAGTGGCGAAATTTTGCAAAAACTGAAACTTGACTTACAGGTGATAGAATAATCCTACAAATAAATTTAACATAGTGGATGAGATTTACTTTTTAGCGCGGCCATCTTGGCCAGGGGTCAGTCGTTGGTCAGTCGTTTTGGAGGGTGCGTGGCGAACAAGCCCACTTGAGGGTGGCCCATGTGGTCGTTTGAAATTTCTTTTTCGCGCCATATTATTTCGACAAGCAGTATTGTTTAACAGTGCAAGTGTGCAAGCATATATTTGGAAGTGTTACGATTATTTGTGTGACTACGATTTAAGAGGTATACCCGTGGTCTACGTCTGGCGTTAGCTGCCGCAGCGGTCGCACGCTCCTCTAGTTTGCCCCGTGAACGTACAGTGTTTACGCCAGTGTTTTCGTGTTTTGTGACGTTTTGCACGTGAATTAAGCGTTATCAATTGCGCATTTGATCTTCTTTCGTGTCATCTTTCTACGAAGTGCCGTTGGGATTTCGGCGTTGTCCGAGATTTCTTCGCTGCAGAACACCATGGCAAACTCCGTGAGAAAAAACACCGTGATTTTCACCTTCGACAAGTACACCCGTCGAGTACAGCCCTCTGCACTTGAAATACACGACTGGATTACCGAGGTAATTGGCCTTCATTCTGAATCTGTTCATACCATGCAGCTGGACTCTGATGAATACTGCATTTTTGTAAAGTTTAACGATTCCGCGAGTGTAGACCGCTTTCTGGCAAAATTTGGTTATGAAACGGAATTTATACACCGTGATGGTACTAAAAGTACTGTCAAACTCCGGAATTCCGAGTCTGTAATTAGGAATGTTAGGGTTTTGAATATTCCCATAGAAGTAGACAATTCGAAAATTAAAGATGTCCTATCAAAGTATGGGGTTGTCAGGCAAATAGTCAACGAAAGGTGGGCTTCGCATTTCAAGCTACAGTGCTTTAACGGCATTCGCTCCGTGGAGATGGAAGTGAAAGCAAACATTCCCTCCCACATCTTTGTTGACGGGCACAAGGCGCATGTTATGTACTCAGGGCAAACCCCTACATGTCATGTATGTAACGAGTCTGGTCACCTCCGTCAGGACTGCCCTCGCCGTGTATTTGTGCTAACAAATAACCTTACGCAACGCCGGAAATTGACACTCAACGATTTGTTGCCAGCCAGTAATACAACAGAGCCGGCGGCGGTCGTGGATCCTGTTACTACCTCTGAAAATGTTGCACTTAATGTTAATGACTTTCCGTCTTTAAAACCTGCATTAACTGCTGAAATTCCGTCCCGTGACAGCGAGATTCCCACAAAAAAGCGTCCTCTAGAGGACACTGAAAGAAATGTTGATGAGGACTCTTCCTGTGAAACACCCGTTGCCAGGAGGCCGAAGCCCAGTCCTGAAGATCTGTTAGAAGTGGAAAAAGGAGATGGAATGACGGTCGATGTGGCTCCCACTTCCGCACAAGGACTTACACCGCCACGAACAGATAGTGACGCAGCGGATAGTGATTTTTCACGGAAATGTGACCCTGAGCCTGAGGTCACGGCTGAAATAACCGCATCAAGTGCACAACCCATACAGTGCAAACCGTACGAGGAAGTACCACGTAAAGAACCTGCTGACTCCGAAGCGCAACGCCGCGCCGAAGGAGGAAATACACAAGCATCACCGCCTCGCCAGCAAAACAACACAACAGACACCACGCCGGAGCCAAACATTGACGACTCGCAAGCCACGGCCGTTGCCCCATTTAGCCACCGCCGGCGGCTGCGACAGACACCGGGTCTTGCTGTCACGCGTCATCAAGCGAAAGTCCCACCAGAGAAGAAAGACATAAAGAAAAAGAATATTAAATATGAAGTCATCAGGGCCAACACTGACGAGGAGAAAGAGAATGGCCACAGTGACTTATAGCAATGCGTTGTCAGGATTTCAGGATATTTTTCTTCTCAAGCTATTTGTTTAAAAGCAATGCAAATTTTTGTAGGCAGTTAGTACATGTAATGGGCACACAGCTTGTAAAGATCGTGCCTTGTAGGGAAGCACGTTTGCTGCTATAATCATACCTAACCTCATCTCAAATAGCTTCTTCCGGTATGTCTGTGCTGCAAGCTTATAGCATTACTACTATTAACATTAATAAAATACAGTCACCCTTGAAATTGGCAGCACTAAAAGAATTCTTGTACCAGTCCGGAACAGATATCGCGTTGCTACAAGAAGTTGCGATAGCGGAATTTCGGATCCCAGGCTTTTTTGAAATTGTTAATGTTTCTACGGAAGCCAATATCGGTACAGCCATTCTTATAAGGGAAGGCATTCCGGTGACTGAAATCGAACGACTAGAATCAGGAAGAGCAATAGGCATAAAAATTTTCGATGTGACAGTGATTAACCTTTACGCCCCATCAGGAACTTCCCACAAATTGGATCGTGCGAAGTTTTTTCAAGATGAACTGATTTATTTATTGAGGAAAAATCCGTGTTCTCTTATACTAGGTGGAGACTTTAACTGTGTTTTAAACCAGAAAGATCAACAACCCAACTTCAACTACTCGCCACAGTTAAAAAAGTTAGTAAGTGATCTACACCTTGAGGATGTGTGGGAACTTCAGCACCCGACGTCAGTCGGGTTCACGTATATAACCAGCCACTCTCGCAGCAGACTAGATAGAATTTACGTGTCATCAAATTTGCAAAATTATTTATTAAACGTTGAGACTATTCCAGTGTATTTTAGCGATCACAGTACACTTTTAACTTGCTTTAATCTAAGTGTACAGCCAACCCGTCGATTCAGAGGCCAATGGAACTTAAATATCTCTGTTTTAACTGACGAAGAACTGGAACAGGAAGTAAGGTTTGCGTGGACTATGTGCCTCCGCACAGTAGACAAGCACCCAACAGTCATTGACTGGTGGACAAGGAGGGCTAAACCAAGGCTGCGGAAAGTTGTCATGCAGTATAGTGCAGCGAGGCACAGGGAGTTGAGGAATACAATGGAGTTTTATTATAAGGTTTTAAGAGACTTATATAAACAGGCACATGATGACGTAATTCGTCTGAATGATATCAAAAAAATAAAAGCCAAGTTATTAAGCATTAAACGGCAACAGATGGAGGGACTAAAAATTAAATCGAAAGCCACATCAGTCATAGCAGATGAAACAGCTTCTCTGTATCACTTGGTGCGGCATGCTAAAAATAGACGTCAAACTTTTATTGATGAAGTCCAGACGCATACTGGTACAAAGCTCACATGCCAGAAAGAAATACTGGACGAAGTCCACAGGTACTATGAAACCTTATATGCCCCTACCACAGTGGAAGATGCAGCTCTCGCGGATTTTCTCACTATTTTAGGTCCACAATTGTCGGGAACAGACAACGCTGACATCCTGTCACCTATTACTAAAGATGAAGTGCATGAGGCAGTGCGTAACTCACCTCTCAAAAAATCTCCGGGACTTGATGGCCTCCCTGTGGAGTTTTATGCCCGCTACTGGTCTATAATTGGGGATAAGATAACTTCCATGGCAAATGAGGTCCTGAACGGAAAAACGGTCCCTGCAGAGTTTAAGGAAAGTAAAATAGTATTGATTCCTAAGACTAAAGGCAAAACCAACTTAAACAATTTTCGGCCTCTTTCGCTACTAAATTCTGATTACAAAATAATTTCGCGTATTATCAACAAAAGACTCTCTGCCTTTTCCAACAAAATATTGAGTCATCACCAATCTTGCTCTCCGACCAGAACGATATTCGAAAGTCTATCTGCATACAGAGACGTCATTGCAATTACCTCAGTGACAAGTATAAAATGTGCTTTAATCTTTATAGATTTCAACAAAGCTTTTGACCGCGTTAGTCATAGATACCTCTTTGCGACGCTGTCAAGAATGGATTTCCACCCCCAGATTGTGAACATGCTAAGGAATATTGCAACAGGTGTAAATGCGAAAATAGCAATCAATGGCCAAACATCTAAACCCATACAGATAAGGCGAGGGGTTCCACAGGGCAGTCCCTTATCAATGTTTTTATTTTCAGTATCTTTAGAGCCCTTCCTCCGCACTGTCCACGCAAGATTAACAGGCATAACATTGAGTGGTGAGAAAACTGTCATACGAGCTTATGCTGATGACGTGGGCGTTGTAATAAGGAATAAGGAGGAGACAGTTACACTGGAAAGAGAAATCCAAAGATATTGTCTAGCGTCGGGAGCGACAGCAAATGAAAACAAAAGTCAAATATTGAATCTACGGGGCCTAGATCACCTTCGACTGGCATGGGCAAAACAAGACAACAAACATAAAACTTTGGGAATCACCTTAATGGCATGTCCGATGCGGATGGCTGCTTTTAACTGGACGGAAACTAGGAGGAAAGTTCATGGTGCTGTAATGGAGAACATCCATCGAACTATGGACCTGGTGCAAAAAGTCAGATTCATCAACTCCTGCGTTTTGTCTAAAGCGTATTTCACTGCGCAGGTATTTCCAATCCCTAAACTAGTAGCGAAAGGGATCATGTCCACTGTTACCAATTATTTATGGAGAGGAGACATATTCAGGGTTGGTGCGACTACGGTTATACTGGATGTCAGAAACGGGGGCCTCGGATTGGTGGATATTCGCAATAAAGCGTCTGCTCTGTTCCTCAAACGGACTTTCCATATACTCAGAGAACTTCCACAATGTATAACCGCAAAGCTCTTTGAGGCTGTGACACCCCATAGCCTGCAAGCACCGATTGATGTGCGAAGGATTAATGCCCGTCTGCAGTATGTGAGGAACTTTTTCCTCGAAGCAAGTTATCTTAGTGACGAAATCAGAAGCAACACACGTATCACAGCGCGCGACATCATACTTGAAAGGAAGTTAAATGAGGGTAGAAACAAAATTGAAACGAAATTCCCAAATTGTGACTGGAAAGCTGTATGGCGGAACATCAACTATGCCGGGCTATCTACAGACGCTATTTCCGCGTGGTACAAAACAGTTAATAATGTCATCAGCACCAACGAGAGACTATATGGGATCGGTTTAAACCAGACACACCTTTGTGGAAAATGCAATCTGGTGGATACACTCAGCCACAGATTCACCTGTGGTGGCAATGTGCATAACTGGAATTGGATCAGGCAACAAATCGCCTTTCTCACCAGATCCTCTACGCAATATATAACGCCGTCGCTCCTCCTGAGACCGGACATGACATACTTTCCGAAATTAAAAACCAACGCCATTAGCTGGTTAATGGGAAAATATGTTAGTTATGTCATCCACACACTTGGGTCGGACAACGAGATAGAATTCCGCGTTTACATGAAGTGTGAATATGCAAAAATCAGCACGTATCGCAACCACAAGAAGCACTATGGCAACATGCTGAAGATCATTTTTGAAAGAATGGGTGTTGGTTAAATATGTGAAACCATTACAACACCTTGAACGAGAACGAACAGAAGAAAAATAAGTCACTTGGTTCCTTATTATTATTTACTTTAACCTTGCTTCCGGAACTTTTTCTTTTTTTTTTTGTATTTTTTGTTTTTTTTGTGTTATTGTATGTGTTTAATTGGATTGTATTTAAACTGGTTCATAGTCAAGAAAACTGGTATTAAATATGCTATTATTTTTTATTCAAAAAAAAAAAAAAAAAAAAAAAAAAAAAAAAAAAAAAAAAAAAAAAAAAGGGGTAGCGTCTTTGATTCCTAATCAAAACGTCTTCGGTCCCGGGTTCGATCCCCGCCACTGCCTAAATTTTGATAAATAAACAGCATTGGCGGCCGAAGACATCCGGCATAAGAAGTCATGCTCATTCTGCCAACGGCCTTGTCAAAGAGGGCGGAGGAGCGGATAGAGGTTCAGGGCACTCTCTTGTCCTAGGGGTGGGAAATTGCCCCTAAAGGCGGAAGAATCAGCAATGATCAACGACATGAGGATGCAGAAGGCAGTGGAAACCACTGCATTAAAGACACGTAACGTGTATCCACAGGACATGTGGCCTGTAATTGAAGAAGTGTCATGATGATCTCTCCATTGGCAAAAGATTCCAGAATAGTCCCCCATTCGGATCTCCGGGAGGGGACTGCCAAGGGGGAGGTTACCATGAGAAAAAGATTGAATAATCAACGAAAGGATAACGTTCTACGAGTCGGGGCGTGGAATGTCAGAAGCTTGAACGTGGTAGGGAAACTAGAAAATCTGAAAAGGGAAATGCAAAGGCTCAATCTAGATATAGTAGGGGTCAGTGAAGTGAAGTGGGAGGAAAACAAGGATTTCTGGTCAGATGAGTATCGGGTAATATCAACAGCAGCATAAAATGGTATAACAGGTGTAGGATTCGTTATGAAGAGGAAGGTAGGGCAGAGGGTGTGTTACTGTGAACACTTCAGTGACCAGGTTGTTCTAATCAGAATCGACAGCAAACCAACACCGACAAAAATAGTTGAGGTATACATGCCGACTTCGCAAGCTGAAGATGAACATATAGAGAGAGTGTATGAGGATATTGAAAGGGTAATGCAGTATGTAAAGCGGGACGAAAATCTAATAGTCATGGGCGACTGGAATGCAGTTGTAGGGGAAGGAGTAGAAGAAAAGGTTACAGGAGAATATGGGCTTGGGACAATGAATGAAAGAGGACAAAGACTAATTGAGTTCTGTAACAAGGTTCAGCTAGTAATAGCGAATACCCTAATCAAGAATCACAAGAGGAGGAGGTATACTTGGAAAAGGGAGGGAGATACGGGAAGACCTCAATTAGATTACATCATGGTCAGACAGAGATTCCGAAATCAGATACTGGATTGTAAGGCGTACCCAGGAGCAGATATAGACTCAGATCACAATATAGTAGTGATGAAGAGTAGGTTGAAGTTCAAGACATTACTCAGGAAGAATCAATACGCAAAGTAGTGGGATACGGAAGTAGTAAGGAATGACGAGATACGCTTGAAGTTCTCTAAAGCTATAGATACAGCGATAAGGAATAGCGCAGTAGGCAGTACAGTTGAAGAGGAATGGACATCTCTAAAAAGGGCCATCACAGAAGTTGGGAAGGAAAACATAGGTACAAAGAAGGTAGCTGCGAAGAAACCAAGGGTAACAGAAGAAATACTTCAGTTGATTGATGAAAGGAGGAAGTACAAACATGTTCCTGGAAAATCAGGAATACAGAAATACAAGTCGCTGAGGAATGAAATAAATAGGAGGTGCAGGGAAGCTAACACGAAATGGCTGCAGGAAAAATGTGAAGACATCGAAAAAGATATGATTGTCGGAAGGACAGACTCAGCATACAGGAAAGACAAAACAACCTTTGGTGACATTAAAAGCAACGGTGATAACATTAAGATTGCAACGGGAATTCCACTGTTAAATGCAGAGGAGAGAGCAGATAGGTGGAAAGAATACATTGAAAGCCTCTATGAGGGTGAAGATTTGTCTGATGTGATAGAAGAAGAAACAGGAGTCGATATAGAAGAGATAGGGGATCCAGTATTAGAATCGGAATTTAAAAGAACTTTGGAGGACTTACGGTCAAATAAGGCAGAAGGGATAGATAACATTCCATCAGAATTTCTAAAATCATTGGGGGAAGTGGCAACTAAACGACTATTCACGTTGGTGTGTAGAGTATATGAGTCTGGCGATATACCATCTGACTTTCGGAAAAGCATCATCCACACAATTCCGAAGACGGCAAGAGCTGACAAGTGCGAGAATTATCGCACAATCAGCTTAACAGCTCATGCATCGAAGCTGCTTACAAGAATAATATACAGAAGACTGGAAAAGAAAATTGAGAATGCTCTAGGTGACGATCGGTTTGGCTTTAGGAAAAGTAAAGGGACGAGAGAGGCAATTCTGACGTTACGGCTAATAATGGAAGCAAGGCTAAAGAAAAATCAAGACACTTTCATAGGATTTGTCGACCTGGAAAAAGCGTTCGACAATATAAAATGGTGCAAGCTGTTCGAGATTCTGAAAAAAGTAGGGTTAAGCTATAGGGAGAGACGGGTCATATACAATATGTACAACAACCAACAGGGAATAATAAGAGTGGACGATCAAGAGCGAAGTGATCGTATTAAGAAGGTTGTAAGACAAGGCTGTAGCCTTTCGCCCCTACTCTTCAATCTGTACATCGAGGAAGCAATGATGGAAATAAAAGAAAGGTTCAGGAGTGGAATTAAAATACAAGGTGAAAGAATATCAATGATACGATTCGCTGATGACATTGCTATCCTGCGTGAAAGTGAAGAAGAATTAAATGATCTGCTGAACGGAATGAACAGTCTAATGAGTACACAGTATGGTTTGAGAGTGAATCGGAGAAAGACGAAGGTAATGAGAAGTAGTAGAAATGAGAACAGCGAGAAACTTAACATCACGATTGATGATCACGAAGTCAATGAAGTTAAGGAATTCTGCTACCTAGGCGGTAAAATAACCAATGAAGGACGGAGCAAGGAGGACATCAAAAGCAGACTCCCTAAGGCAAAAAAGGCATTTCTGGCCAAGAGAAGTCTACTAATATCAAATACCGGGCTTAATTTGAGGAAGAAATTTCTGAGGATGTACGTCTGGAGTACAGCATTGTATGGTAGTGAAACATGGACTGTGGGAAAACCGGAACAGAAGAGAATCGAAGCATTTGAGATGTGGTGCTATAGACGAATGTTGAAAATTAGGTGGACTGATAAGGTAAGGAATGAGGAGGTTCTACGCAGAATAGAACAAAGAGGGCAGTGGGACTTGTGGTTCTGCTCAAATTATTTGAATAAGTTACGTTTATAGCAGCCTATAATACTGCTATTGGGGGCTCGGAGTCAAATTATTATTAAAGTAAAACTGTAAACGGTCTCACCAGTGCTAATTTCATTATGTGAAAGAAAAGGACAACGCCAGTAATAGTGATTGAACTGTGTCGTGAAAAACTGATTTCGCTATAATAATCACCTAATTTTGTTCCCTAGCATAAACTGTACTTATGTCTGAGTGAATAATTAATACAAAAACTATAACAAATGGGTACGAGTCCACCACCTGCTGCCATGAACCAGATGAAGGAGGCGGCGACTGCTGCGGTGTGGGAGGGTCCAGCTCCACCGGTAGGGCGAGAGGAGGCGGAAGAGGCGAAGTCTCCGTCTCCATGGGGGCGTCCCACTGTGTCGTAAGGACACCCTCTGGCGGCTGCTGTGTCTGCGCTGTTCTCTGGACCCGTGAATCTGGGGGAAGAGAGACTGAAAGGTCATCGTGTACATGACAGAGGCCAAGTTGAGTTCGATGGCGGCGCTGCAAGCCATCTGGACTGAAAGAAGATACATGTAAGCGCCAAGTCGACGGACGATCTTGCCTGGGACCACCGTCTGCTGCCGCTAGAAACCCTGTAAGAAAACATTATTATGCGGGGCGAAGCGATACTTGCGGCCTTCCTTCGGCGCCGGCCGCTGAGGAGGGTGGAGCAGTGACCAATGGTGGCGGGCGTGAAGCAGTTCCGCTGGCGATGGTCTATCTCATGGGAGCGAACGATATGAGGCGAGAAACAGTTCCAGTGCTTGATCCCTGGTTTGTGCGGAGCGAAGGTTTGCTGCCTGCTCCTTGAAAATTCTGATAAAACTTTTCGCTTCGCCGTTTGACTGTGGATGGAACGGTGCACTAGTTAGATGCTGTGTGCCATTGCTTTCACAGAATGTTTCAAATTCATTTGACGTCAACTGAGGGCCGTTGCCTGACGCTATTACTTCAGGTAAATCTTCGAGGCAAAAACTCGATGACAGCACCTGAAATGTGCTACGTGACGATGTCGAGTTCATTCTCACAGCAAAAGGAAACTTGCCATACGGGTCAAACATAATCAATCACCGAGTGTTCTAAAAAGATCCCGCAAAGTCTATATGCACGCGTTGCCATGGTGATTGCGACTTAGGCCAAGCAGAGAATTTTTGTGGCAGAGCGGACTTACGGGGTGTTTCAAAAATGACCGGTATATTTGAAACGGCAATAAAAACTAAACGAGCAGCGATAGAAATACACCGTTTGTTGCAATATGCTTGGGACAACAGTACATTTTCAGGCAGACAAACTTTCGAAATTACAGTAGTTACAATTGTCAACAACAGATGGCGCCGCGGTCTGGGAAACTCTATAGTACGATATTTTCCACATATCCATCATGCGTAGCAATAATATGGCGTAGTCTCTGAATGAAATTACCCGAAACCTCTGACAACGTGTCTGGCGGAATGGCTTCACATGCAGATGAGATGTACTGCTTCAGCTGTTCAATTGTTTCTGGATTCTGGCGGTACACCGGGTCTTTCAAGTGTCCCCACAGAAAGAAGTCACAGGGGTTCATGTCTGGCGAATAGGGAGGCCAATCCACGCCGCCTCCTGTATGTTTCGGATAGCCCAAAGCAATCACACGATCATCGAAATATTCATTCAGGAAATTAAAGACGTCGGCCGTGCGATGTGGCCGGGCACCATCTTGCATAAACCACGAGGTGTTCGCAGTGTCGTCTAAGGCAGTTTGTACCACCACAAATTCACGAAGAATGTCCAGATAGCGTGATGCAGTAATCGTTTCGGATCTGAAAAGTGGCCCAATGGTTCCTTTGGAAGAAATGGCGGCCCAGACCAGTACTTTTTGAGGATGCAGGGACGATGGGACTGCAACATGGGGCTTTTCGGTTCCCCATATGCGCCAGTTCTGTTTATTGACGAAGCCGTCCAGGTAAAAATAACCTTCGTCAGTAAACCAAATGCTGCCCACATGCATATCGCCGTCATCAATCCTGTGCACTATATCGTTAGCGAATGTCTCTCGTGCAGCAATGGTAGCGGCGCTGAGGGGTTGCCGCGTTTGAATTTTGTATGGATAGAGGTGTAAACTCTGGCGCATGAGACGATACGTGGACGTTGGCGTCATTTGGACCGCAGCTGCAACACGGCGAACGGAAACCCGAGGCCGCTGTCGGATCACCTGCTGCACTAGCTGCGCATTGCCCTCTGTGGTTGTCGTACGTGGTCGCCCTACCTTTCCAGCACGTTCATCCGTCACGTTCCCAGTCCGTTGAAATTTTTCAAACAGATCCTTTATTGTATCGCTTTTCGGTCCTTTGCTTACATTAAACCTCCGTTGAAAACTTCGTCTTGTTGCAACAACACTGTGTTCTAGGCGGTGGAATTCCAACACCAGAAAAATCCTCTGTTCTAAGGAATAAACCATGTTGTCTACAGCACACTTGCACGTTGTGAACAGCACACGCTTACAGCAGAAAGACGACGTACAGAATGGCGCACCCACAGACTGCGTTGTCTTCTATATCTTTCACATCACTTGCAGTGCCATCTGTTGTTGAAAATTGTAACTACTGTAATTTCGAAAGTTTGTCCGCCTGAAAATGTACTGTTGTCCCAAGCATATTGCAACAAACGGTGTATTTCTATCGCTGCTCGTTTAGTTTTTATTTCCGTTTCAAATATACCGGTCATTTTTGAAACACCCTGTGTTTTCCGCTCATGCGTGACACTGTTGACGTCGTCTGTTCTATTTGGGCGTCCATATCCTGCGAAGTACAGTGTCGATGCGCTAATTGTGTTTCGTACGAACAGTTCCCGAGAGGCCTTGGTGAAGTAACTGCAACATTTCTTTTTGCAAAGCTTTACGGATCAACACACGTGTCTGTCCACTGTCATTCTCAACAAGAATTACGACCTTCTGTACAGCGAGGCTATGCCGGCGTGCAAAGAACTGGCGCACTACAGAGTTCTTAATGCAATGCAAGGAACGAGGCCAACGTGTGTGAATAGACTTAAGCAAAATGTTCAAATCTGGATCAGCTTCCGTGGCCTGTGCAATTGTCGTGCAGTTCAGCGGAAAAGACTGAAGTAATTCAGAGTCCTGAGCATCGATGTGACAACAAGATGCAGCAGAAGCGTCAAAGTCTGTATCAGGGCCAATCGTAAGACGTGAAACCGCGTCCGCATTACCAGTTTGAGCTGTCGGACGATACACAATCTCGTACTGGTATTGAGACAACAGCAAGGCTCATGTCTGCAATTTTCAGGCGATTCACACCAGAACCGGTTTCGTCGGATGAAACAAAGACTGCAAAGACTTGTGATCCGTTACTAAGTAGAATTTTCTGCCATACATATAGTAGTGAAATTTGGTGGCACCATGCGTAATTGTCAAAGCCTCTTTTTCAACTTGTGAATAGTTTCACTGAGCCTTGAACAACTCTTTTGATGCGAAATGAATAGGCCTGTCTTTATCACTAGTTCTGTGCAAAAGCGCTGCACTGATTTCGTAAGGGGAAGCGCAACTTACAATACAACTGGTTTGTCAGTATCAAAGTGAACTAAGCATTGATCACTGAAAAATGCATCTTTGAGTTTTTGACAAGCTACTTGGCATTTATCCGTCCAAACAAAGAGAACATTCTTGTGACGCAAGCGATGCAATGCAGCTGCGATTTGTGCAGCATTCGGTACGAACCGAATATAATAGTTCATTTTCCCTAATACTGACTGCTATTCTGTGATATTAGGAGGAACTAGAACGTCTCGTATGGCTAACAAATGCGACTGAAGAGTGTACAGCTTGACTGTTTATAACATGACCAAGATACTGCAACTAAGGTTTAAAAAAATCACACTTGTCCAGTCTACATCAGACAACACACGAAACAAAGCACGCAACTTTCCAATATGATCTTCAGGTGTACAACCTGCTACGACAATATCGTCCAAATAGTTTGAACACTTTGGCACTTGAGCAGTGAGCTGTTCCAAATATCGTTATAAAATGGCGGGTGCGGAAGCACTACCAAAAGGCAAACGCCCCAATGAGTATTCACTACACACATATTTGAGATTCTTCATCGAGTGGTATTTGAAGATACGCGTCGCACAAATCAATTTTTGAAATGTAGCGACCAGCGCCCAATTGGCATGGCAATGGGTAAGTATCAATCACAGTTTGTGGGTTGACCGTAGACTTAAAGTGAACACTGAGGCGAATGCGTGCTGAAGGTTTAGGCAACAAAATCAGTGGACTTGCTGACTGACTAGCTTGTGTGGGCGCAATAGCTCCGCTATCTTGCAATTCCGTAAGGAAACGGGAACAGTTTTCTCTTCAGAAAAGAGTTCCGGGAATTCCTTTAGCAAGCTAGCTACACTGTCTTTTGCATTGAATGCAGACACTGACAACACATTGTCCTGAATTTGAAAGCCAAATAAATCAAAAGAGTCAAGACCAAATATGTTCTCACACTCGCGTGGTTGTAACACTGTGAAAATCACTGTTTGCTTATCCGAGCTATACATGGCAGGCAATGTGCATATTCTGAGAACGCGAATGTCTTGTCCATTACAAGCTGTCAGTTGCGTGCTAGTTTTTGGCAGGCGTGTGGAGCCCAGCTGTTCATGTGCGTGACGATTTAGCAATGTGACAGAGGCACTCGTGTCCAACTGAAATTTCAAACTTTCCCCGCAAATAAGTAAATGAACAAAACGTTTGTTTGACTGGTGTAACAGTGTAGAAACTGCACGATTGCTGGTTTTGCTAATGCCCATTGCAGACTTTGAGCATACTGCATTAATGACATGGACCTTGTGACTAGATTTTTGTGAGTGGGCCGAATTGTTATGTTTGTTCCGTTGCAAACATGCGGATTGTACAGGGTTATTACAAATGATTGAAGCGATTTCACAGCTCTACAATAACTTTATTATTTGAGATATTTTCACAATGCTTTGCACACACATACAAAAACTCAAAAAGTTTTTTTAGGCATTCACAAATGTTCGATATGTGCCCCTTTAGTGATTCGGCAAACATCAAGCCGATAATCAAGTTCCTCCCACACTCGGCGCAGCATGTCCCCATCAATGAGTTCGAAAGCATTGTCGATGCGAGCCCGCAGTTATGGCACGTTTCTTGGTAGAGGAGGTTTAAACACTGAATCTTTCACGTCACTATGCGTGAAACTTGCCCGCACGCGTTCAACTGTTTCTTCGCTCACTGCAGGCCGACCCGTTGATTTCCCCGTACAGAGGCATCCAGAAGCTTTAAACTGCGCATACCATCGCCGAATGGAGTTAGCAGTTGGTGGATCTTTGTTGAACTTCGTCCTGAAGTGTCGTTGCACTGTTATTACTGACTGATGTGAGTGCATTTCAAGCACGACATACGCTTTCTCGGCTCCTGTCGCCATTTTGTCTCACTGCGCTCTCGAGCGCTCTGGCGGCAGAAACCTGAAGTGCGGCTTCAGCCGAACAAAATTTTTTGAGTTTTTCTACGTATCTGTAGTGTGTCGTGACCATATGTCAATGAATGGAGCTACAGTGAATTTATGAAATCGCTTCAATCATTTGTAATAGCCCAGTACATGTCCTTTCCTACCACAATCGTAACACTGAACTTGTCACGAGTGGCAGTCATGGCATTTGTGCTGTATATAATATTGAGGGCAAGACTTAATTCTGTTCGCCTATGTAGCTGCCTGTACAGTGAACTGCTTACATGGCGTGGAAAGTTGTTTACTCGGCGTGGCTAGCTCACACCGCCGGTGTGAAGTGGGGCGATAGCAAGCAACTGACTCAACCTGACAAATAGCTGGCTGCTCAAATGTATGAGCTGTGAAGGAACAAGAAGCGTTATTTCCACTATCTGCTGAAATGATGGATCGGACTGTTTCTGTGGTATCGATAGCAATGATGCCACGGCGTAAGTGCAAGTTCATAAGTTGGCACTACGAGACACACCGATGACAGCGACCTCTAGCCGGCGCTGTGGAGCTCTACGAGCGTCGCACCGGAATCAGCCCATTTGATTCCGAGGAGACGACCAAGCAACATTGTTTCTATTGCACAGTGGGCGAACCACTACTTGTACGCAAAGTTAAGTAAAGGTGATTATAGTTCACACTGCAGTGCCGAGACTTTTACCTCACCTGCTCCCACTCGCTTTCGTCATTAGGCCAACCTTTTAGTTTACATCTTAACGCTCTCTAATTGCTAGTCCTTGTCGGCATAGAAATCGCACGGTAGAAAAAAATGTCTCGAGAGCTAAACGGCCTTTCTTCATATCACTATCTAACTGTTCATTCACTGGGAGGCCACACTTCGGTTTATGATAGAATTTAGTTTCAGATCACCTTATTTATGCGTAAACGTATTTTCATGAAGACGGAATTTTTCCATAGCCTTTTCCCACTTAGAAAACCCTAGGGAAGTAAATGCATCTTTTTTTTAAAAAAAACTGTAATAGACTTTTAGCATCTGCGTCTCTGCAGGTTTTGCAGAAAACTTTTTCGGTAGATGCTTCATATTCTAGCCATGTATATTTCATGAACCTAGACTTCTGAAATGTTCTTTACTTACCGGATTGTCCACGTTTCGGCTGTGAATGTTTCTCGCCTGAAGACGGCGAAGCAATTGATGACACAATGCCGGCCGCGGTGGCCGAGAGGTTCTAGGCGCTTCAGTCCGGAACTACGAGGCTGCTACGGTAGCAGGTTTGAATCCTGCCTCGGGCATGGATGTATGTGATGTCCTTAGGTTAGTTAGGTTTAAGTAGTTCTAAGTCTAGGGGACTGATGACCTCAGATGTTAAATCCCATAGTACTTACAGCCATTTGAACCATTTTTGATGACACATTAATTGTTGGAGGTTGACTTGCAGTATCATCAACTTTCAAGCACCCCTTTTCGGTAACATATTTATCCATTGCAAACTTAATTCACAATACACTAAGAGACTAAAGTAAACGAATAAAATATGGTCATATAAAATATTCCACTAGACTCTAAACTTAGAATACTAAACACGTCTGCAGCATCCACTGGACGAAACTACCCACACTGAATGACTACGACAGGAGGGTGGGCTTTATATAGCAGCGGAGTCGTAATGTCTCGAAGCGTGAAGGCGATGCAAGGCAGAGGGGTCCAGGCTCTTCTGCTCCACTCCTTTTGATGTCACGGCGGCTGCAGCGCTGGCCCGCCGACGCCAGACTTTAACTGAAGATTCGCGCTCCGGGACAAATTCTAAGTGTGCCCGCAACACTGAAACACTATCACTATTCACACTACTCGTCTTCAGTTAACCTGCTTACTACTATAATAATTATTTGTCTTAACTCATTACTGAATGTATCTTAAAAGGTAACTATCGTCAAACAAGGAACAAGGAAAATAAAATATTCCAACATAATTTTGTGATTTTACAAAACATAATACAGGGTGATTCAAAAAGAATACCACAACTTTAGGAATTTAAAACTCTGCAACGACAAAAGGCAGAGCTAAGCACTATCTGTCGGCGAATTAAGGGAGCTATAAAGTTTCATTTAGTTGTACATTTGTTCGCTTGAGGCGCTGTTGACTAGGCGTCAGCGTCAGTTGATGCTAAGATGGCGACCGCTCAACAGAAAGCTTTTTGTGTTATTGAGTACGGCAGAAGTGAATCGACGACAGTTGTTCAGCGTGCATTTCGAACGAAGTATGGTGTTAAACCTCCTGATAGGTGGTGTATTAAACGTTGGTATAAACAGTTTACAGAGAATGGGTGTTTGTGCAAAGGGAAAAGTTCTGGACGGCCGAGAACGAGTGATGAAAATGTAGCACGCATCCAGCAAGCATTTGTTCGCAGCCCAGGAAAATCGAATCGCAGAGCTAGCAGAGAGCTGCAAATTCCACAATCAACTGTATGGAGAGTCCTACGAAAAAGGTTAGTTATCTGTCCGTAACTACCTGAACGTCAACTACCCGAGGCGATGGATCGGCCGCCAGGCAGCCCGTGACAGAGCACTTCATCACTGGCCTCCAAGAAGCCCTGATCTTACCCCCTGCGATTTTTTCTTGTGGGGGTATGTTAAGGATATGGTGTTTCGGCCACCATTGATGATTTGAAACGAGAAATAACAGCAGCTATCCAAACTGTTACGCCTGATATGCTACAGAGAGTGTGGAACGAATTGGAGTATCGGGTTGATATTGCTCGAGTGTCTGGAGGGGGCCACATTGAACATCTCTGAACTTGTTTTTGAGTGAAAAAAAACCTTTTTAAATACTCTTTGTAATGATGTATAACAGAAGGTTATATTATGTTTCTTTCATTAAATACACATTTTTAAAGTTGTGGTATTCTTTTTGAATCACCCTGTATAACTAATAATTTTCTTAAATTGTTGGGGAGGCTGAGCCTCCCAAATCGAATTTTTGAGGGGGCTGGGGCCTTCTCGGGGCCCCACGGAGTCGGCGCCTGTCATCGTAGCACTCTCTGCTTGGCCTCTCCGTATACTGTCTGAATACTGAGTGGTCGAGCGTGGCGGGAGCGGTACTTATATCCCCCTCTTGTAGAGGCTGCTCCTGTCGTGGTGCGGTCCTAATCAGTGCCCTCTCTGCTCTTGCGTTCTTCATCTTCATTCCAGCGCTTGTGGTTACACCAGAACACAAACACTGGACTAAACTCTTTACATTGAAAGCCTAAACTTTTAAGACAAACCATTCGCCCTTGCCAGACTCATTTATGGCATTCTCAGGCCTGGTTCTTACTACAGGGTGTTTCAAAAATGACCGGTATATTTGAAACGGCAATAAAAACTAAACGAGCAGCGATAGAAATACACCGTTTGTTGCAATATGCTTGGGACAACAGTACATTTTCAGGCGGACAAACTTTCGAAATTACAGTAGTTACAATTTTCAACAACAGATGGCGCTGCAAGTGATGTGAAAGATATAGAAGACAACGCAGTCTGTGGGTGCGCCATTATGTACGTCGTCTTTCTGCTGTAAGCCTGTGCTGTTCACAACGTGCAAGTGTGCTGTAGACAACATGGTTTATTCCTTAGAACAGAGGATTTTTCTGGTGTTGGAATTCCACCGCCTAGAACACAGTGTTGTTGCAACAAGACGAAGTTTTCAACGGAGGTTTAATGTAACTAAAGGACCGAAAAGCGATACAATAAAGGATCTGTTTGAAAAATTTCAATGGACTGGGAACGTGACGGACGAACGTGCTGGAAAGGTAGGGCGACCGCGTACAGCAACCACAGAGGGCAACGCGCAGCTAGTGCAGCAGGTGATACAACAGCGGCCTCGGGTTTCCGTTCGCCGTGTTGCAGCTGCGGTCCAAATGACGCCAACGTCCACGTATCGTCTCATGCGCCAAAGTTTACACCTCTATCCATACAAAATTCAAACGCGGCAACCCCTCAGCGCCACTGCACGAGAGACATTCGCTAACGATATAGTGCACAGGATTGATGACGGCGATATGCATGTGGGCAGCATTTGGTTTACTGACGAAGGTTATTTTTACCCGGACGGCTTCGTCAATAAACAGAACTGGCGCATATGGGGAACCGAAAAGCCCCATGTTGCAGTCCCATCGTCCCTGCATGCT
Organism: Schistocerca cancellata; assembly: GCF_023864275.1. Taxonomy (NCBI): domain Eukaryota; kingdom Metazoa; phylum Arthropoda; class Insecta; order Orthoptera; family Acrididae; genus Schistocerca; species Schistocerca cancellata. The sequence goes on along the minus strand of NC_064631.1, from coordinate 64,623,522 downwards.
CAAAAAGTACTGGTCTGGGCCGCCATTTCTTCCAAAGGAATCATTGGCCCATTTTTCAGATCCGAAACGATTACTGCATCACGCTATCTGGACATTCTTCGTGAATTTGTGGCGGTACAAACTGCCTTAGACGACACTGCGAACACCTCGTGGTTTATGCAAGATGGTGCCCGGCCACATCGCACGGCCGACGTCTTTAATTTCCTGAATGAATATTTCGATGATCGTGTGATTGCTTTGGGCTATCCGAAACATACAGGAGGCGGCGTGGATTGGCCTCCCTATTCGCCAGACATGAACCCCTGTGACTTCTTTCTGTGGGGACACTTGAAAGACCAGGTGTACCGCCAGAATCCAGAAACAATTGAACAGCTGAAGCAGTACATCTCATCTGCATGTGAAGCCATTCCGCCAGACACGTTGTCGAAGGTTTCGGGTAATTTCATACAGAGACTACGCCATATTATTGCTACGCATGGTGGATATGTGGAAAATATCGTACTATAGAGTTTCCCAGACCGCAGCGCCATCTGTTGTTGACAATTGTAACTACTGTAATTTCGAAAGTTTGTCCGCCTGAAAATGTACTGTTGTCCCAAGCATATTGCAACAAACGGTCTATTTCTATCGCTGCTCGTTTAGTTTTTATTGCCGTTTCAAATATACCGGTCATTTTTGAAACACCCTGTAAATGATTATGCAAGACCCTATACTGCTTTATCTGCTGCCAAGTATATAGCCAGACATTCTGTTATTTCCATTCCACATCCGCCATATTCGCTCGATCTCTCACCTCGCGATTGTTTCGTGTTACAGTGTGTGAAAAGGCGATTGAAAGGAAAGCTTCATCAGGATATAGCAGACATCAAACGGGCTGTAAGAAATGACATAAAAAGCCCTCCTTTCTTCCGAGACCGGAATTTGTCCCTGTGCGCGAACCTTCAGGTAAAGTCTGGCGCAGGTGGGCGCTCAGCGAGAGAGCACCGCTAGTTCCTGCTGCTAATAAGACGAGAACACTGTTCGCTTGTTACATATTTTTACGAGCTTCAAACAGGAGCGACTTATTTTCAGTTATCTGTGTAGTTACTAGTTTATTTTTGTAATTTCTTGCGTGCTCGAGTGCTTACTAGGCACAATCTTTTACTTCAATAACAGTGTAGTGAACAGTACCACCGTTACTATCGACCGTTGTATCGACCCTCGTATCGTTCAGGCTTTTGTTTGTTTGGTTAGAACAGCTCAGTGTTGGTTAGACCTTCAGTGAGGGAGCACTTTGATTTCCCATTGCTAATAAAACGATTACACCATTCGTTTGTTGCATATTTTTACGAGCTTCAAACACGAGCGACTGCAGTAATGGATAGGAACTGTGATTGTTGTCTACAGATGTGAGCTGAGTTGGCGCCCCTTCGCTCACAGCTCCAGGCTGCTTTGGCTTCCATCACACAGCTAGAGGCTGCTGCCAAGGGGCGTCACTGTGGGGGATCGAGCGTGGGGACGCAAGGGACATCGAGCAGGTCCCACGTGTCCTCCATTCAGCCCACTGCTGTGACCGCTCTGGGTACTGCCTGCACTGAGGTTGACCCCTCACCATTGGTCGAGTGGGAAATCATTCCAAAGCCTGGCAGGCAGCGAAAAACTTTTCTAGGGGCCGATCGTAGGGCCTCCCCGGTTCGTTTGACGAACAGGTTTCGGGCGTTATCTGTGGCTGACGAGGTCTCTGAGCCAGATGCAGTCATCCACCCTGTTCCAGAGGAAGCTTCTCGGCCTGCAAGGTCTGGGCATTCACAGAGGGTGGGTTTGCTGGTAGTTGGGAGCTCCAACGTTAGGCGCGTAATGGGGCCCCTTGGGAACATGGCTCCCAAAGAGGGAAAGGAAGCCAGTGTGCACTCCATGTGCATTCTGGGGGGGAGTCATTCTGGATGTGGAAAGGGTGCTTCCGGATGCCATGAAGAGTACAGGGTGCAGCCAACTGCAGGTGGTGCCTCATGTTGGTACCAATAATGTGTGTCGCTTTGGATCGGAGCAGATTGTGTCTGGTTTTGTGCGGCTAGCGGAAATGGTAAAAACTGCGTCTTACTTCCGAGATTAATGCTGAGCTCACCATCTGCAGCATCGTCGATAGAACCGACTGTGGTCCATTGGTGCAGAGCCGAGTGGAGGGTCTGAATCAGAGGCTCAGGCGGTTCTGTGAACGTGTAGGCTGCAGATTCCTCGACTTGCGCCATCAGGTGGAGGGTTTCCAGATTCCGCTTAATACGTCCACTACACACAGTAGGCGGCTACACGGGTAGCGGGTTCTGTGTTGAAGGGACTGGGCGGTTTTTTAGGTTAGAGGGTCTCAGAGGACTACATAAGGCGCGTTCCGTCAGAAATTTGGCAGGTAAAACACAGCAAGTTGGTTGTAGAAACGATTGGTATTGTAGTTGTAAATTGACGTCGCTGTGTTGGGAAAGAACCAGAGCTCCAAGCCCTAATAGAAATCACTGAAGCTCAAATAGCTGCACGTACAGAGAGCTGGCTAAAGCCAGAAATAAGTTAAGCACAATTTTTTTCAAACGATCTAACAGTGTTCAGAAAGGATAGATTATATACAGTTGGTGGTGGAGTATTTATTGCTCTCAGCGGTAGTTTGCTTGTAGCGAAATTGAAGTAAATAGTTCGTGTGGAATAGTATGGGTAGAGGTTATACCTGACAATCGAACTAAACTATTATTTGGATCGTTTTACCGACCTCCCCGACTCAGAAGAAATAGTAGCTGAACAGTTCAAAGAAAACTTGAGTCTCATTTCAAATAGGTGCCCCGCTCATACAATTATAGTCGGTGGTGACTTCAATCTACCCTCTATATGCTGGAAAAATTATATGTTTAAAGCCGGCGGCAGGCATAAAACGTCATCCGAAATTGTATTGAATGCTTTCTCAGAAAATTATTTTGAACAATTAGTTCACCCACTCGTAAGCGCTTCAGTCTGGAACCGCGCGACCGCTACAGTCGCAGGTTCGAATCCTGCCTCGGGCATGGATGTGTGTGACTTCCTTAGGTTAGTCAGGTTTAAGTAGTTTTAAGTTCTAGGGGACTGATGACCTCAGAAGTTGAGTTCCATAGTGTTCAGTGCTATTTTAACCATTTGAGTCCACTCGAAGCTTACTTGACCTTTAAGCAACAAATAATCCTGGACAAATAGTGAGTATTGTGACGAATACAGGGATTAGCGACCACAAGGCAATTGCTGCTAGGCTCAATACCATAACACCTACAACCATCAAAAAGAAACGCAAAGTATATCAATTTAAAAAAGATGATAAAAATGCTCTTAACGCCTTTTTAAGAGACAGTTTTCACTCCTTCCGATCTGATCATGTAAGTGCAGAAAAGTTGTGCAATGTTTTCAAAGAGATAGTATCGACAGAAATTGAGACATATATACCACATAAATTAATAAGTGATGGTACTGATCCCCCATGATACTCAAAACGCGTCAGATCGTTGTTGCAGAAGCAACGAAAAAAGCATGCCAACTTTAAAAGAACGCAAAATCCCCAAGATTGTCTAAGTTTTACAGAGGTTCGAAATATAGCGCGTACTTCAATGCGAGATGCTTTTAATAATTTCCACAACGAAATTCTGTCTCGAAATCTGGCAGAAAATCCAAAGAGATTCTGGTCATACTTAAAGCACACCAGTGGCAAGATGCAATCAATACCTTCACTACGCGATAACAACGTTAAAGTCACTGATGACAGTGCCACTAAAGCAGAGTTATTAAACACGGTTTTTCGAAACTCCTTCACCAAAGAAGAGGAAGTAAATATTCCTGAATTCCAATCAAGAACAACTGCCAAGATGAGAAACATAGAAGTAGATATCCTCGGTGTAACAAAGCAGCTTAAATCACTTAATAAAGGCAACACCTCCGGTCCAGATTGTATACCAGTCAGGTTCCTCTTAGAGTATGCTGATAAAATAGCTCCATATTTAGCAATTATATACAACCACTCTCTCACAGAAAGATCCGTACCTAAAGACTGGAAAATTGCTCAAGTCACAGCAATACCCAAAAAGGGAAGTAGGAGTAATCCGCTGAATTACAAGCCTATATCACTAACGTCGATTTGCAGTAGGGTTTTCGAACTCATACTGTATTCGAACATAAAGAAGTACCTCGAAGTAAACGATTTATTGACACATACCACGGATTCAGAAAATATAGTTCTTGTGAAACACAACTAGCTCTTTATACTCATGAAATAATAAGTGCTATCGACAGGAGATGTCAAATTGATTCCATATTTTTAGATTTTCAGAAGGCTTTTGACTCCGTTCCTCACAAGCGTCTTCTAACCAAACTGCGTGAGTACGGAGTATAGCCTCAGTTGTGCGACTGGATTCGTAATTTCTACATCTACATTCGTACTCCGCAAGCCACCTGACGGTGTGTGGCGGAGGGTACCCTGAGTACCTCTATCGGTTCTCCCTTCTATTCCAGTCTCGTATTGTTCGTGGAAAGAAGGATTGTCGGTATGCTTCTGTGTGGGCTTTCCTGTCAGAAAGGTCACAGTTCATAGTAATAGACGGAAAGTCATCGAGTAAAACAGAAGTAATATCCGGCGTTTCGCAAGGAAGTGTTATAGGCCCTCTAATGTTCCTGATCTATATTAACGACATAGGAGACAATCTGAGTAGCCGTCTTAGATTGTTTGCAGAAGATGCTGTCATTTACCGTCTTGTAAAGTCATCAGATGATCAAAACGACTTGCAAAATGATTTAGGTAAGATATCTCTATGGTGTGAAAAGTGGCAATTGACCCTGAATAAAGAAAAGTGTGAAGTTATTCACATGAGTACTAAAAGAAATCAGCTAAATTTCGATTATGCCATAAGTCACACAAATCCGAAGGCTGTAAATTCAGCTAAATACTTAGGGATTACAATTACAAATAACCTAAACTGAAACGATCACATAGATAATATTGTGGGTAGAGCAAACCAAAGACTGCGATTCATTAGCAGAACACTTAGAAGGTGCAACAGGTCTACTAAAGAGACTGCTTACACCACGCTTGTCCGCCCTATTCTGGAGTATTGCTGTGAGGCGTGGGATCCGCATCAGGTGGGATTGACAGATGACATCGAAAAAGTACAAAGAAGTGCAGCTCGCTTTGTATTATCGCGAAATAGGGGAGATAGTGTCACAGGCATAATACGTGAATCGGAGTGGCAATCATTAAAACAAAGGCGTTTTTCGTTGCAACGGGATCTTCTCATGAAATTTCAATCACCGGTTTTCTTCTCCTATTGCGAAAACGTTCTATTGGCAACCACCTACATACGGAGAAATGATCATTACGATAAAATATGAGAAATCAGGGCTCGCACAGAAAAATTTAAGTTGTCGTTTTTCCCGCGTGCCGTTCCGGAGTGGAACGGTAGAGAGGCAGCTTGAAGGTGGTTCATTGAACCCTCTGCCAGACACTTTATTGTGAATCAGCAGAGTAATCACGCAGTTGTATATGTAGATGTGAAGACCTCCAGTAACATTGGAAACTGTGCATAGAGTTCAAAGGGGACTACTTCGATAGGAGCTAAGATCATTCATTACCTGGTAGGTGCAATTTTCAAATTTTAAAAATCCTGTCGTGGTACTTTTCTGACAAAAGGGGGTATCATTGCAACTGAAATAAAAAAAAAAAACAATGTTTGTCTGATTCTATAAAAAGAATGTAACCAGTATAAGTGCGGCTATTTCAATTGACGACCGGGTATAGTGTACTGAACAACATTATTTACATCACTTGCAGACTAATAATAGCTATTATAAGTCATATGTTTTTAGGTTGGTTAGTACCTGCAAGTATATTTGGCGACAGCAATCCATCAATGATTGTTTTCCCCTGGGCAGCAGGTCAGTTGTTGAAGTGTGTGCACAAGGACGCATAACGGTTATCCTATACTGACAGGTGTAGTCCACTCCAGCTACAGACATGTGGAAAACGTCAGGCTGAAATGCTTGTGACGTCTTTGCAGGAAGACGGTTTGATGCAGAGAACAAACACCTAATGCACTGATGCATGTACATATTACGGCACGAGATATAAAAATATCTGGACTTGTGTAATCTACAAGAGATTTAGCTCCACACTTAAACATAGTTTAGGTTGGTTCCTTGATCAGAAAAGTACTTCTCCAGAGTACAAAACAATACAGTTGATAAGAAGCTATGAGAAAGTTAAAGAACTGAGTCACTGAACTACAATCTTATATCATAAATTTCCAAATGAAGCAAAATTTTAGATAATGTGGTGGTTACTATCGTAATTACCTATTAATAATAAAACGACTGTTTTACATTAGAACCAGCGCGAAAAATGAGAGACCCATTACGCGTTTTTCATATGCGATGGACATAAGTAACGAAGTGGCTTAGGTATATTTAGATATTCCAAATATCTGTTATTCAGCATCACCCTAGCAAGTAATAATTGAAATATGCCACCCCACCCCCGTAGGTTTTGACTTGGATTTAAAAATTTTTGTCAGGCAGAGATCACCACGGTGTCATAGGTGGAGCATCATCCACTGATCAAAAAGAATTTCGAATGAGCCATGTGAAAGTGTAATAGGGATATTAATGGTCATGTAACAACTTAAAGACAACGAATAGCATCAATCGCTATCTCAGACATTCGATTTTCTGTGAGGAAATCCTATCCAACAAATATTGTAAGATATTCTGATTTTTTTGTATAGCTCAGCAGACAAGAGATAAAGGTCGATTCTGAACCATGGAGTAACGACCATTGGCCTGGTGCACCAGCGAGCACGAGTTTGAGTTTTATCTGTTTTCCACGCTCTTAATAGGCGGATGCTGGGCTGGTCCACAATCTCTGGGTCAAAAACATACCATACATGAACAGTTACAATGCGAAAACATACGCAAGAAAACAAAGCCTACACATTTCACAGGCAGAGGTCACACAACTTCCCTCAGGTTACACTGACAAATGAGGCATCAGTAAGGCCATCTGCGGACACAATTAAGTCATGCACATTCATGCAAATGTGCGTGTGTGTCCAATTCTCCTCTTGAATCATTGGAATGATTTCAACCAAATTTGATATCCATACTACTTATTGAGATGAGGTACTTTGATGGTCAGTACCACCTAGCTCCTATAATAAATGAAATTTTCCAAATCCTGGAGAAGCAGAACCTATAGTATATGATATGTATGCTAGTGGAAATTGATGGTATTTATTTTCTGTTACATCCTTACAAAATATTTGTCTAGTCCAAAGAATGTTCACTTGTTCTTAATGTAGTTAAGTGTAAAGTAGTGCACGTTTGCAAAGTTTAAAAATCCAGCTGTTGACTGTGGGATTAATAAGACTGAGCTGATGTCTTTAAAATCATACAAAAACCAGAAAAACAAATTCTGTTTGTGGTTAGTAATGAAAGGAAGAATGAAGAAGTCCATGGACTTTTTCACATAATTTCAGGTAATAGCCTGATTTTACTTTCTACGTACTGCACTGCACCAACCGTATTTGGTCATAAATGTGCAAAGGTAGAAAGAGGATTCCAGCAGCGCCAGCCACAGGTGAGTGCAGGTGTTGTGTTCTCAACAACAGTAGCCTTCATAATGTTGTGAGGAGCGCCAGCGTCGTGTGAAAATAGTTAATGCAGCTGTACTCAAGTAGCAAGGTGTCACAAGCCTTTTCGATATGGCAGCTGTTGAAGTGTTTAATATATGTGCCCAAAGGCGCAGCACAGGCCAAACACCCACAGTGTGGGAGAATATTTATATAGCCAAAACATTTGTACTAAAATCACTTCTTTGAGTACCACATCTCTACCACTATATGGGCTCCATGCCTGGCGACCATATGAGATGCTTTTGGAGGACTGCAGTTTGCGTTTACAGTGGGCAGCCTGAAGCTGTCTCATTCTTGGGTCACCAACACCGGGCCGGCGCCGGTCCAGCCTAGCAGCCACGACCTCCAGCATCGGGGCCGTGGGACACTGCCTGCTACGTCGCAAGCCAGCCGTCTTCCAGCTGTGTGGAAAAGAGGGGCGAGGGGCGCGCCATAGCCGGCACAATGGGCCTCCCACTGAGCATGAAGAAACGCCACTGGTGGAGAAGTTTGTGAAAAAAAGCCAACAGTCGACCGACGTCACACTCTGCTAGCTTCCTGGGCGTCGACAAGTCCCAAGATTGCAGAATTCTTTGGTTAAGTCGGCACGATCCTGTACTGGGCTGTGGCAAGATGACTTAATAATTGACTATTTGCTGTCTGTTCAACCATACCCAACAACTGACAATGTTACAAGTGGCGTCAGAGCGCTAGTGACGACTTTTCCAGCGTTATGTCCGAACCGACAGTCGACAGTGCAGTGAGTCATCAGATTGAATTGTTTATTTTTGTCATGCAGGGAAAGCTTTACTACAGTGCTATGTGGAAAGTTAGTTTTGTTACGAGTAACAAATCTGTTGATGTATCAGGCTTTAGAGGTAATGGAAAGCAGGAATCATTAGTAGCTGTCAAATGTATACAGTGCAATTTTCTGGGTCATTCAGCACCATGTACAGAGTCAGTAATAGAGGTGCTGTATGTTCCACATACGAGGACTAGATACTTCCAGGACTCGGAGTTTTAATGATTAGGCACAAGAATTAAGTTTGTATGTGTTGGTATTTTCTGCTGCAACTATAATTTACTGATTTTTTAAAATGAGTAAAGACAAAGGCAATGAATGACATGGCGGAGTCTGGGACGCAAGGAGTGTCAGGGCCATAGGCAGTATATATATTATTCCAAGAGGTAGCATAATTACAGGTGGATAATACGGAGTTTCATGGTCTATTAAAAGAACAGTCATCACACTGAGGCGGGTGTAGTTGCACATTTCTCCTGTAAATCGACTGTGGATGTGCAAGTATGTGTTGGGGACCATAAGAAATTGCCCCAAGTGGACACTGGGTTGAAATAGAACTTTGAAGAGCGGTAAAGTGAGAGTTATTACGAAAAGCAAAAGCTTATGCAGGCTATACGAAATAACTTAAAGGAGTGGAGACATTTCAGAAGTTTTCGAAGGGGTGATAGAAATATATAGAGAGCAGGATACTGCCGGATACTGCCAAGAGCCGCTAGATATGGTAGTGAATAGCCATGGAGAATCAGTGGAGGAATTTGCAGACAGCGTAAGATTGATCAGTGGTTGTATGTATGAGTTGGGACAGTATGCAGTAGTGAATGGAGTAATATTGTGAGCAACTGTGTAAAGGGAACTTGACGCATTTTTAAAACGGCTGCCTTCAGAAATACGAGGAAGACTATGGAGTTCCAGTGGTTTTGCATGCACCTATTAGACTGGCAATAGTAAACGAGGACACTGATTTGTCGACCAGGTTACAGGGTAGATGGGGAACATTTGCAGCTTGATGCGGACAGATGGAACATTTGTAGAGGCTATGTCATGAACTACGAAACCATGGAAGTAAGTACAGAGGGCAATGTAACAGAAACAGTAGTTCAAGGGATAGTGGATCAGGGAAAAAGCTTGAGTTAAACACCAGAGCGAACTCGAAGTCCACCTACAGGTGTGAATTACAAACAGTGGAACTCACCACTGTGTAGGTTATATGGAGTGGGGTTAGTGACATCAAGCCTCTGGGATCAGTGGACACAGATTTCTGTTTGGATACAGTTCACTTCAGTCAATGGGTACAAATTGTGCCACAAGTAAGCGAAGGCTATGACATGATTCTGGGGATGGCTTTCTTGCATGAGCATTGTGCCATAAAGGATCTTTGATAACACACAGTGGATCTTGACAGAATAATGTTTCAGTTAGGTGCAGCTGTTAGCAGTGCTGGACTGTCGTGGGCGATGTTTGTCACATGTGACAAACCAATAAAACAGCAAACAATTGCACTAAGTCTCGATTCACACGATTGTATACCTAAGGATACTGGGAAATCGCTTTGGATTAACATTGAGTCTAACTTACCTATAGAGATGTTGTGTTTGAGGGGAACGATAGAAGCAAATAAAGTATCTGATCCAGGTGACAGGTTTGTGAAAAGAAATATTATAACTTGCAAGAAGTCAATAGAGAAAAAGTGGTACATGTAATCATAGATAAATTTAATGCCGAGGATTTGAGGGAATGAAGGGGTTATTAACTGCTGGCATTAGTATCCTGAATAAAGGAGAGTGGGACACAAGGGGTGTCAAGCTTGGGCAGTGACCAGACACTACTGAAATGTCATTACGAGGAAAAGTGAAGCATCTAAAGGCAACGTTAAGAAGCAGTTGGAATAGTTGAAGGACTGGATTCTTCCAAGGGAGGCCCCTTGTTGATGACGCATATTACGCAGCACCAGGTACCGGAGGGGAGTGACTCAGCAATGTACCACAAACTGTATAGAGTATGGAGGTACTTACACATGATTCTAGAGAAGTCAATTAATCAGCAGCTGAAAGATAGGATTATTGAGTCCCATTGGGCGCAAGAAATGTCATGCCAAAAAACAATCGGCTGGAGTATCATGAAAATACAGGTTTTGTTGCAATTATCAACACCTGAATGCCAAGACTGTAGGAGATGCCTACCCATTGCCAAGGTTCTATGACATTAAAACCACCTCATTGTTTGGTATATCCTGATAATATAATCGTCTTTGCGATTGACATGGAGCAGCACATACACCACTTAAGGAAAGTGGCATTGCAGTTGAGGGCCACAAATTGATGTTGATATGGTGAAAGAGGTGGCATGTCTTAGCCACATAGATAATAAAGATGGGATTAAGATGCACCTGAATTTAATGAAGATGTGCATGAATTTCCAGTACCTCAATTGGTGAAGGAACTGCAACCACATCTTCCAGTCACGAATTACTATAGCTCTTTTGTTAAGGATTTGCTGATATTGCTATCCTGTTAATGCAATTATGGAAAAAAGATTTTTTTTCAGATTTATAGCAATGATACCGACGCGACGCGACTCCCGGCACAAGTGGTGTGCTATTCAGCGTCTGGAGACAACTGGGGCCTTTTTCTGTCGCGCCGCGTTCTTATATATAAAGCTGCGGTGCGGACGGCTAAGGGAACGCCTGATCAATTCCGCTCTCCCGACTAGCTGCTGGGCTAGTAATGCACCACTTTAAGTTATCGAATAAATCATTGCTTCCTTTGCTGATGGCCGATGAAGCTCTAAATTTAAATGTGCAATCAGCACACAGGTAAGTAATCATAATAAAAGTCTGACGTGGCTAAGTCAAATATTTTGGGCGAGAGAATTAATTTAATTACATTATACGCAGTAGACGAGCTCTGAACTTGCTCTTTGGAGATACGCTATAGCTATAGTTTTATAGTTGTTCAGTTGAAACTTCTCACATCTTTATGATTATAGCGGATCTCCCTTCTACTTAAATTTAAACATCCTAGCCTTATTTATTAGCCGACTTAATCTATCTTACTTCCTTAATTTCTAAGACAAAAACCGGAAAATTGTGAATTTCAACAAAAATTTTAATTTGTGAGATCCAAAATACTGTTTCTACTAAATTATTATGCAAAAGAAATCTAAATACAAATTTTTAAGTTTCTAGCTCTTTTCTATTGCGCCAATGATTTTTACAGAAAAACGGCCAAATTTCGAAAATGGTTAAAGTTATTGAACTGACATTCAACACATATTGATTTAGTGTTACTCCTGACATGCTAGAAACGTTTCAGGTTATTTACTTGATTCTTAAAGTATTGCGCAACATTTATGACGTCAGAGCTAATTACAGCGGACTGTCTGGCACACAATGGAAAGACTGATATGAATTTTATACGGCGTGAGTAGGCTGCTTCCCTACACAGGTTTCGAGTTTCCTAATTTCAACAAAATGTTTATTTTTTCATGTGATCTGACCAGCCATGCTCATGGTTACAAGTTAAGTCAAGAAATTGAGGACGTGAGACACCTGTTAACATACGCGTCGAGGTAGATGAATTCAGTGGAAAAGAATTACTCCAGGCTGTAAAGAGAAATGTTGAGTCTTATTTATAGAATCCCCTATTTCATGTGTTACCTTAATGGCAGGAAGTTCGAGTCATAATGGGTCGTGCAACATTCAAATGGTTTCTGCGGTTAAGGGACCCATCTAATAGATTGATGTTGTAAGCCAGTGAGTGAGATCTATTATGATACACAGATTCAAGGAAAAACATGGGAATACACATCAGGTATGTAGAAAACTGGCGGTGTTGCAATGAACTTAAAGACTGGCAAGTAGAGCAGAGGATGGATTACGAATGTATACAATTACGAAAGCAGTTACAGTTCTGTGTTCATGATGGATGGTTGTACAGCGAAACTAAGCTGGGTCCATGAGTAGTGTTCCAGCAAAATTGAGAGATGTGTTCAAGGACACACAGGATCATGTGGTAGTGGATCATGGGGTGGGGGGGGGGCGGTTGTAGATCTACCAGGAGAAGAGCAGCAGGTAGGTACTGGTGGAGGAATAGAAAGATGGATGTGGATCAGTATGTTCAGAATTGTATACAAGGCCAGATCTGTGTCAAAAGAGTGCCGTTAGATAGCTTACGTGTAACCTTAGCACCCTTTCAATTACTTGGGATCGATTTCTTCGGTACTTTCAGCAAAACATCTGCAGAAAACACGAATATGCTAATAGTTATAGATCATCTTTCCGAGGTATGTGGAAATGGTTGCTATACCAGATCGACAGACTGTAACAGTAGCAGAAGTGTTAGTTAACAATTGCATAAGGAAGTTTGAAGTATCTGGGATGATAGTGATTGAGCGTGGAACTACGCTTGTCAGATTTGTTAATTGTGTTGTGTCGCCTGTTCTGTATAAAGAAATTGAGAACCAGTCACCTGCATCCGGAAACTAATAGAAGAATGGAGAGGATTTATAGAACATTGCGGAAGATATTAGGATACTATATGAATACACACCGTAGCAACTGGAACATCTATTTAAAATATTTCGTCGCAGCATATAACTCAAAACAGAACACAAATGCCGGTTCGTCCCCTTATGAAGTAGTGTATGGGCGTTAGATGCTGTCACCTTTCGACCTTGATAACAGGCAAGGATTAGACAGGGGAACCTATTAAATAACTCACAAGAATGATAAGAGAAGTATGGAATACGGTGTGCAGAGTAATATGAAGGCACTACATAAACAAGAGGAAGCACTAAGCTACACGGCAAGACTGGCGCTGTACGAAGTGGGCCTATAGGTCATGTTGTCGACCCCCTATACCCCAAAGGGACAATCCGCCACGAGATGTCAGGGACCATAGGTAATAGAAACTACGTCACATGTAAACATCAAGATCCATTTGCGTACGAGGACGACGCTTGTACATGTTGGGCGTTTGAAATCTTTTCGGGAAACTCCATAGGATGTCCCTGGAGTTGTGCAACTGTAATGAAAGATGAAAAGAAATAGGAAGTTGAAGAGGAGAGGGCAGTAGTATATGGATGGGCCGAGACGATATGTGTTAAGATAATTTATCTTTTGAGTAATTTGTTTGTTGGGTATAAAAGTGATGCAATCGAAATGGACTGCTGGAGGCAGCGGGGAAGGAAATTATTGTACGAAAGAAGTAATCAGGCCTGAGTTGCACTTCCAGCACGCTGAAGTGCCTTAGTTTCACTCCACATGTGATAAAGTAATAACAGTAGTGAGTTGTTACGAACAGGATAGCTTACGGCAGTAAAAAGGGTAGAACTAGATGGGAGTGCGTCGTTGATAAAGGAGACACCATGAGGAGTAGTGGGACCTAGCCTCCGAATACGAGCCACAACCTCTGGAATGACACAACTGAGCATTTCTCAACCTCGCTTCTGTTGGCCAGAGCAGCCTATAGGAGTGCTACGAGACGGGAGTTTGACTGTTCTAAATACGACATTGTGACCGTTGTCTGTGCATTCCATTGATAAACTCAAGTATGAGCGGGCGAATCTCTGTGCAGACGCTAATGCAGTACGAGGTGCATTCAAGTTCTAAGGCCTCCGATTTTTTTTCTAATTAACTACTCACCCGAAATCGATGAAACTGGCGTTACTTCTCGACGTAATTGCCCTGCAGACGTACACATTTTTCACAACGCTGACGCCATGATTCCATGGCAGCGGCGAAGGCTTCTTTAGGAGTCTGTTTTGACCACTGGAAAATCGCTGAGGCAATAGCAGCACGGCTGGTGAATGTGCGGCCACGGAGAGTGTTTTTCATTGTTGGAAAAAGCCAAAAGTCAGTAGGAGCCAGGTCAGGTGAGTAGGGAGCATGAGGAATCACTTCAAAGTTGTTATCACGAAGAAACTGTTGCGTAACGTTAGCTCGATGTGCAGGTGCGTTGTCTTGGTGAAACAGCACACGCGCAGACCTTCCAGGACGTTTTTGTTGCAGTGCAGGAAGCAATTTGTTCTTCAATTTTCGTAGGATGCACCTGTTACCGTAGTGCCCTTTGGAACGCAATGGGTAAGGATTACGCCCTCGCTGTCCCAGAACATGGACACCATCATTTTTTCAGCACTGGCGGTTACCCGAAATTTTTTTGGTGGCGGTGAATCTGTGTGCTTTCATTGAGCTGACTGGCACATTGTTTCTGGATTGAAAAATGGCATCCACATGTCATCCATTGTCATAACCGACGAAAAGAAATACCCATTCGTGCTGTCGTTGCGCGTCAACATTGCTTGGTAACATGCCACACGGACAGCCATGTGGTCGTCCGTCAGCATTTGTGGCACCCACCTGGATGACACTTTTCGCATTTTCAGGTCGTCATGCAGGATTTGTGCACAGAACCCACAGAAATACCAACTCTGGAGGCGATCTGTTCAACAGTCAATCGGCGATCCCCCAAAACAATTCTCTCCACTTTCTCGATCACGTCGTCAGACTGGCTTGTGCGAGCCCGAGGTTGTTTCGGTTTGTTGTCACACGATGTTCTGCCTTCATTAAACTGTCGCACCCACGAACGCACTTTCGACACATCCATAACTCCATCACCACATGTCGCCTTCAACTGTCAATGAATTTCAATTGGTTTCACACCACGCAAATTCAGAAAACGAATGATTGCACACTGTTCAAGTAAGGAAAACGTCGCCATTTTAAGTATTTAAAACAGTTCTCATTCTCGCCGCTGGCGGTAAAATTCCATCTGCCATACGGTGCTGCCATCTCTGGGACGTATTGACAATGAACGCGGCCTCATTTTAAAACGGAGGCCTTAGAACTTGAATGCACCTCGTACATAGAACAATACAAGGAGAACTAGTACTGAAACAGAACCACATTGACTGATGTACCAAGTTCCACAGCTACATTAATCTGCTATGCGTAGTCTCGGTTTTCATTAACGCAAAAGGGAACACGGAACGATGGACAGAACCAGCTACAATTCAAATCCCAGCGAACTGGATTCCGATAGCCTAGGAGGCAATAGAGGAAATCATAAATGCAGGTTAAGTAGAAGGGTGGACGAGCCACAGGAGACCAGGAAGAAACGGTCGGAGCTTAGGATAACTATATAAAAAAATAATGTTGATAAGACTAGAACTGAACTGAAAGCAGAACAGAACCAACAGGTCCAGACACCAGAGAACTTAGTAGCGTAGACTGTACAATGTAAGCTAGTTTTAAGGCGACTCGAGGCACTGGGCCTTGCCTTGCGGGAGGGTAATGTAGCACTCCAGCAATATCTGGTAATAAATGTCCAAAGTTAGAAAGCGGATTGCAGTAGTGCCAGCCGCAGGCGAGGGTAGGTGTTGTGCCTTACAAAACATAACATAGCGGTCGTAATGTTGCGAGGTTGGCCAGCCTCGTATTCTTTAACACACGAGTACTCAAGCACCGAAGTATCACAAGCCTTTCTATAGCGTTGTCCGCGAATGCGTTTAATGTATATGCCAAAAGCCGTAGCATAGGCTGTACAAGCGTAACGTATACAGACTTGGCATTTCTCCTACAGTCGCTTCTGTCAGTAGCACAACTCTAGCATTATGGGGGTGCGTCGGCTGGTCACCACATGGGAGGCAAATCGAGGACAGTAGCTCGTTTCTATCTGTCTGTTTTTCGATAATGATAGAAGCTGAAGAAATGAAGTGAAATTTGTGTCACAGCTGGGACTTGAACGCAGGTCAACTGCTTAGCAGGCAGATGTGCAAGCATCGTAGTAGTACAGCTAACACAGCTGCACAGATTTCTCTAGTCCAATTTACTCCCTAACACAAACTTCAGTTCATTCCTTCAGCCCATTTTCCTCTTCTATTGACTCTTGACTACCTATAAAGTGAAGAATATTAGATAAATACCTCTTACTTTATGATTATATATCTGTTAACCTATTGAAAGTCGTTGTACAGTGAAGTAAGAGTGCAACTGTTCACACTTTTGTTAGTTTTACAGTACAGAACGGAAAGCCCTTTCAGAGAGATACTCCTGCAGGTTTTGTCTTTTAACTCTATCGAACGATTATTTATAATGACTGAATGCAGCTGCGTTGACAGACGTTGCTCTCGGTGCTTCTCATTTACGTGTAACAAGGTGAACACAGCGTCGATACGAAAACAGCCTATGGAGGATTCATTCCGTCCTACGCTCAAGAGGACCCTGTACTTCTTTTCATTAGTGATATAATTGTTGTTGTTTTGTATTTTATGGAACCGGGGACCCAGAAGGAGAGGCTTTGTCCCCGCCATAGCCTTCAGTGTTTCACAATCCCACAGCAGGCTATATCAGTCCACTCACCCCACCGCCGCCCCACACCGAACCCAGGATTCTTGTTGTGCGGTTCGGCCCCCAGTGCACCCAGAAGGAGAGGCTTCGTCCCCGCCATAGCCTTCAGTGTTTCACAACCCCACAGCAGGCTATATCAGTCCACTCACCCCACCGCCGCCCCACACCGAACCCAGGGTTATTGTTGTGCGGTTCGGCCCCCAGTGCACACCCTGTTCTCACCCCCCCCCTCCCCTGTGCCTCCGGGAACGTCTCACACCTGACGAGTGTAACAGCGAATATTTGCGTGGGATTCTAATTATGGTGTACGCGTACGTAGATACAGTGTTTGGACAGCAATCGCCAACATGGTGTAACTGAGGCGGAATAAGGGGTAATAAGGGGAACCAGCCCGCATTCGCCGAGGCAGATGGAAAGCCGCCTTAAAAACCATCCCCCGGCGCCCGAGGCAGGGTTCGAACCCGCGACCGTAGCAGTCCCGCGGTTCCGAACTGGAGCGCCTAGAACCACTCTGCCACCGTGGCCGGTAAAAATTGCTTTTTTGTCTGCACTGTTTTCCTGTGTCTTTCACAACACAGATAAGATTACACTAACACATATAGTTGCTTCACTCAAGCTGTGAGTTATGTTACCCTATGTCAGCTCAAGAGATAGCTGTTTGTATCTACTTCACAACGTCGCTCACCATTCAAAGAATTATCGATGTCTCTGTAGACATTTCTTCCCGTCTGTAATGAACAATCAATCAGTTTCGGTGGTAATAACCAATTAAAGTTGCATTACACAATAGCCGAACATTTCTTACCTTCTTCTATTCTTATTTTACAACGATTGTATAATAAACAGGTTTATTATGAGGAAATACTTACTGCGCAATCAACGTTCGTTCCCATACTGACCTAAGCCTTATAAGTACTGTTTAAACAACAACCAACCACTTTTTGTTTCAAATTTTCCTAAAGAATGGCGGTTAACTTATTTACAAGCAAGACCAACTGAGCTGGACAGGAGTTTAGGCAGCAGGTAGCGGAGTTCAAATCCACTTTAGGCGAAAAAGTTCTCTCCATGTGGGAATATACATTTCGGGGCATCTACCGCCGAGAAAAAGCTATTGTGTTTCCAGCCAGGTGTTAACATTGAAAAACCGTGTCATTTCGCTTCTGACGATGCGTCAGGACATTATTTAAGTATGATGAGAAAATTGACTTCTACAGTAGAAAAAAAAGCAAGGAAAATATTAGAACGCGGGCTAGGGGAAGGGAATGAAAGGGTGCTACGTGGTACAACTTTGCAGAAGATCGCAATTTAAGTTTTACAAGAGCTTTGTTTAAGAATCATGAAAGAATGTTCTATACGTTGAATATTCCTGGTGACACTGGAAGCTTTCAGACACACTGTATAACTGTAAGACAGAGACATCGAAACCAGAGTTTAAACTACAAACATCTCCAGGGGCAGATGTAGGTTCTGACCACAATTTGGTTAGGTATCGCAGATTAAGACTTAATAAACTGCAGAAACGTACAATGAGAGACAAAAAGACTGCCCGGCCCGAATAATTTAGAATCCAAGAATATAGCACTGAACATGCCAAACTTCAGAAGTGCCAGTGTTCACAATTCTAGCGTTCTGTGGAATTTCAGCTTGATGTTTACATCGTCAAACAGAACCAATACAATACTTGGGATACAGTGTATGTCGAGATTAATTGCAATTTAACTCACCGAATCATCTCTTTTGAAAATCATTATTCGCACACTCAGAAACGGATTTAAATATAGAAACTCCAGATCGGTGGAATTACTACAACGACGAGCGTTTTGCATCAGTTTCAATGATTGAGTGCAGCTGCCACGGTAGCTCAGCGTGTGCTGTCAGAGGGTTTGCTGCGCTCTATGATAAAACACCAAGTGAACGAATCAACGATGAACGGGTGTCATGAGACGTCCCCCCCTCCCCCCAAACAAATGCTATGAATAGTAACAAACACAGTGGCATAAAAAAGTGGATAGGCTGACAGTTTACGAAAGTGAGGGACAAGCGTTCGAGTATAATTCGAGTCAACTGTCATTTTTTCTTAGTTAGACTGTGGCAGTGATATTTTTCATGTCTAGTGCAAAGTGAGATCAAAAGTGCGCGAGAGTTTTTTTGGTCATGTGTTGTTTTTTATCTTTGCCGTAAGACCATAGAATCTCCTAGTTTTTGTTACTTCTCTGTTGTTTTTAGTTTTCTTCTGTGTGTGAGTTTTCACGAATAAATAGTACTCCGTTAACTCATTATACCAGACGGCTATGCAATTATTTGTTGTAGGCAAGTCGCCTACATAATTGGTGACCTCCGATTAAGGAACTTTAAATCTTTCGTTAGCTACGTCGAACATTAACTGCAGAAGCAATGACCGACGACGGCAAACGATACGGTTCGATAACGGAAGAAATTCATAGGCTTCAGAATGAGATAGAAACTTTACAGTTGCATATTTCGAAAGATATGAACTTAAAGCATATACCGGACCATAGGAATGACGTTGGTGCAACAACCATGGCAGCACAACCACAGCAAGTAACAGCAACGGAAGTACCCGTTGGTTTCAACGCTTCACCAACTCAACGGTTGCAATTACGGACGCGCCCATTCATGCCTGCTCAGCCACACACATGGTTCGCGGTAATGGAAAATATATTTCTACAACAAAGAATAATCAGTGATCACGAGAAGTTCACCTTGGTGGTAAGTAATTTGGACAATCAGACCTCGGTTTTGGTATCTGACATTATAGTGAACCCGCCTACTGAATGAGCATACTGTAGACTGAAAGAAGAATTGATTTCTCGGTGTGTGAAGTCAGTCGACATCAGAGTCAAACAAGTACTGTACCAAGAGAAACGGGGAGATAGGACCCCGTCAGAATACTGGCGTCATTTACGCAGCCTGGTAGATAGATCGACAGTCTCTGATACACTGTTACTCCACGTATGGCAACAACAGCTACCAGTGCAAGTAAGAACTACACTAGCTATATACGACGAAAGATCAGTTGACAAGCTGCTGCTTGCTGCAGACAGAATCTACGAGACGTACGAGCCTACTGCAACAGTCGCAATGACGTCGACAGATGCCACGTATGATAACTACCATTACCAGCAAGTCCAAACTGACGATATAACAGTAAACTGTGCCGCGGTCGCAACGCGACAAACAACAAATAGTTCAAACGAAATTAGAGATTTAAAAACTGCAATAGATGATCTGCGAGCGCAACTACGCACGCTACAACGACCACAAATTATCTTTAAGCGCAAGAGAAACCGGGCTGGGTGTCGTTCCTGAAAATTGTCACGATAGAACGGTTAACAGGTGTACTGCTGGTTCATAGGGTCGAAAGAGAGCAGTATTTCGGCGAACAGACATGTCGCCTTCGTCATTCAATGTAGCTGACTTCTGCCCACCCCATAGAATAAAGGCGTTGTTGGAGAGCATCAACGATGACCATGACTTGTGGAAGACTGGCATGTGACACTTATTCGACAAATACACTCCTGGAAATGGAAAAAAGAACACATTGACACCGGTGTGTCAGACCCACCATACTTGATCCGGACACTGCGAGAGGGCTGTACAAGCAATGATCACACGCACGGCACAGCGGACACACCAGGAACCGCGGTGTTGGCCGTCGAATGGCGCTAGCTGCGCAGCATTTATGCACCGCCGCCGTCAGTGTCAGCCGGTTTGCCGTGGCATACGGAGCTCCATCGCAGTCTTTAACACTGGTAGCATGCCGCGACAGCGTGGACGTGAACCGTATGTGCAGTTGACGGACTTTGAGCGAGGGCGTATAGTGGGCATGCGGGAGACCGGGTGGACGTACCGCCGAATTGCTCAACACGTGGGCGTGAGGTCTCCACAGTACATCGATGTTGTCGCCAGTGGTCGGCGGAAGGTGCACGTGCCCGTCGACCTGGGACCGGACCGCAGCGACGCACGGATGCACGCCAAGACCGTAGGATCCTATGCAGTGCCGTAGGGGACCGCACCGCCACTTCCCAGCAAATTAGGGACACTGTTGCTCCTGGGGTATCGGCGAGGACCATTCGCAACCGTCTCCATGAAGCTGGGCTACGGTCCCGCACACCGTTAGGCCGTCTTCCGCTCACGCCCCAACATCGTGCAGCCCGCCTCCAGTGGTGTCGCGACAGGCGTGAATGGAGGGACGAATGGAGACGTGTCGTCTTCAGCGATGAGAGTCGCTTCTGCCTTGGTGCCAATGATGGTCGTATGCGTGTTTGGCGCCGTGCAGGTGAGCGCCACAATCAAGACTGCATACGACCGAGGCACACAGGGCCAACACCCGGCATCATCGTGTGGGGAGCGATCTCCTACACTGGCCGTACACCACTGGTGATCGTCGAGGGGACACTGAATAGTGCACGGTACATCCAAACCGTCATCGAACCCATCGTTCTACCATTCCTAGAACGGCAAGGGAACGTGCTGTTCCAACAGGACAATGCACGTCCGCATGTATCCCGTGCCACCCAACGTGCTCTAGAAGGTGTAAGTCAACTACCCTGGCCAGCAAGATCTCCGGATCTGTCCCCCATTGAGCATGTTTGGGACTGGATAAAGCGTCGTCTCACGCGGTATGCACGTCCAGCACGAACGCTGGTCCAACTGAGGCGCCAGGTGGAAATGGCATGGCAAGCCGTTCCACAGGACTACATCCAGCATCTCTACGATCGTCTCCATGGGAGAATAGCAGCCTGCATTGCTGCGAAAGGTGGATATACACTGTACTAATGCCGACATTGTGCATGCTCTGTTGCCTGTGTCTATGTGCCTGTGGTTCTGTCAGTGTGATCACGTGATGTATCTGACCCCAGGAATGTGTCAATAAAGTTTCCCCTTCCTGGGACAATGAATTCACGGTGTTCTTATTTCAATTTCCAGGAGTGTATTTCATGTTGTGACTGAGATTAGCTTTGATGTTAGCTCACGCTACGAACCTAGTGATATTCTGTGAGTCAGCTGCGTTATTAACAGCAGTATTAACATATCCCGGTCATCCCATTCTACCACGAAAGTAGTAACGGTGGCTATCCTTGAGTACATAGTGTCGCTACTGTGTCGTTACTGTGATCTGTTCGGAGAGGAAATTAACGTACAAATTCAAGTGCTTTCCTTGTGTCTGTATAGACGATTATTTCTGATTATACAGATTATGTCATTGATCTTAGACACTGTCTTGTCAGCACAGTCAAGTGAAGTGTTCCAAGATAGAGCCTACATTGTCCGCCGTTACTTCTCTTCCAAGTGTAGCAGAGTAGCTAGCATCTACTCACACTTTGTTGTTTCTGCGAGTGGTCTGTGTGTAAAGGGGGCGCAGTCTAAAAAGTTGTATAAAAACCAAATACTGCAGCATGTTAAAACTTCCTGATACAGGTATGGTCAAACTTTTTTGAGAACAGATGACTTACCCTCAGATGAAATAGGTGAGTCAATTCTATTTAATTAAATGAAAACAGATTGGGAACAAAAGAAAGAATCGCAATATTCTATTTAATGAAATGAAAACAGATTGGGAACAAAAGAAAGAATCGCAATAAAGAAATAAAAAAGTAAATATTGTAATGTTTAACCCAATTGTATTCTGTGTGCAATTATAGGACCTCGTGGAAGTAGAAGAAAGACACTAATGGATGAGTGTTATATTCTAGCTCAAGGATGGTTAAACTGGAATAAGTTAAATCATTATTATTCAAAAAGTTCAGTATAACTGAAATATCTCATTGTGGCAATTCATGCGTTCCAACAGAGCGCCAAGATAAAACTTATATGTTTATATGAAAGCTTTGCAGTGATTGTGCTGAAAAGAAAAACGTATCGTTCCACACTCGTTTGCAAAGGACACCGCAGTGTTGTAAGAACCAGCAGCGACTCAGTCCAGACATGGCATTGTTGTGTGCGCCACGGCGGCACACTTGATCCTCTATTTGTTTCTGGAGTGGCGTTCCAGAACGTCCACCTGCACAGCATCTTGGAAATTCACTCCCCAGTAGTTTCAAGAAGTCCTTATATTTCTATCACAGTGGATAACTGAACACTCACATTCACACGGATACGTAGATCTGAAACTCAAGCATTGGTATTCACTTACAAAATATACTGCATAAAAGAATTTTGACACGATATTATTTACAAAATTACAAAGGATACGTATACCAGAATGACCGTAATACACATTGGTCGTGGCTTGGGTTTTCCTTTCATTCCAGTTCCTTTCAGACAAGTTACTCTATAAGCTAAATTTCCCATTTACTTTTTGCAAATTGGTTGATAACCGTCAGGTTCGGAATAAATTTGGAATAAATTTTGAAAATTACAATAACAGGTAAGTCTTTTACTCAAAATACTTTCTCATATTAATCTGTTCTTGACTGATACAACTTCAAATCAACAGTGTTATGTACACTTTACAGCTTGCCACAATTAGGGAAAGCTAAATAGTAAGCGTTAGTGTGAAGTATACCGAAAATCTTAAATGGCCCTTTATCAATAAATTTAAATTTTGAAAACTCATTATCATTCTCGCTCGATTTCTCCTTCCCTTTAACGGGAACGAGATCACCAATTGAAAATTTAGCAAACGGCGTTTTCGCATCATGGCGTCGTATTCGGACCTCGGCTTCCTTTTCCATTAGCTCTCGTAAACGTTCGTTCTCCACCTCAATGTCAGTACTGTAGTATCCCATATTTGTGTCAAAACTATTCTCGTCAGGCCAAGTAACAATGTGAATAGGTTTGTATTAGCTACTCACATCATCACCTGTGTCATTAAAGTACACATAAATTTCGGTCTTCTCTTTTGTAATGCACATGATTATTTTATTGTTGCAGTCAATTATTGTGTGGTATTTCAATAAACAATCTAAGCCAATTATTATCTCGGTGTCAAATCTGGCAGGACGATAGTACACATTGTCCCCCTGAATTTCGAAACAGACAGATATTTGATGCTTTTTCGGGCAGCAAAATTATTTTAACTCCCATTATGGTCTTTCTTTTAACAAATCGAAAATTTTTCGGAACATGGGAGCCATCTCTGCCCCAGTATTAAAACGTACATTTCTAGGTTGTGCATGTCATTGGGCACTATTTTTTGTCTATACTTATCTGTGTCTAGTTCTTGGTTTCCATAACACGTCCTCATCCACTTGAAGGTCATTCCATAAAAATCCGTCTGGGTCTGATACCGATACATTTTTAACTGCGGATCTTTTTATTTTCTTCTCTTGGACGTTCTTAATTTCTATCTGCCTGTCATGTTGTTTTTGAAGCCATGTTGACCCCCAACACTGTGACCTTTTTATCAACTTCTTTAATTAACGAATCTTGTATTACCAATTTACCACCTGTCAAGTCGGGTCAGTTTTTTTCGGAAAGATGACTATCATCTTCCAAGATGCTTGGAGAAATGTACTCTGTTTCTTCTTCTAATTGTTCTCCCGAGCTCACGCAAACCCACACCACTCTCGTTAACCTCGTAGATATTGAAGTCAACATGGCTTTGAATTAGTCGTAACCGATCAGCATCTGCAAACCCGTCTTGCCCCTCTTAAAAAATTTCACCTCGATTTTCTTTAGGACCACAGGCGTTGGGGTTGGCTACGTCAGTGTTACTGCATTCGAACTAGCCAGCCTCTTCGAAAAAGAGCTTTACGTTTCTTCATGAACTCTTATTTCACGCAGGTTGAGAAAGGTCAAATATTGTCCGCTGTTCCCATTAGCACACCTCCCAAACAGTCCCTGTAATTCCATACCTCCTCGCGTTCCGCGTTGTCTGCGCGATAACGAAAGTTTTTATCTGATATCCGCTTGTTTAATTGCGCAGGCGAATCACAAAGTGCTGAAGCCTGCGGTACCGTTGTTGCTTTAACAGCGGTCGCCTATTCCTTAATGAGCGGTAGTCTATTTCCACCGATATGAAGGATGGTAATCACTTTGTCGACTGCCGTTTCAACTTCTATTATTATTACGTTACTGGACCTGTCTTCTTGCACATTCTCCCATCGCCGATTTATCCATATGGATCTGTGGTAGCGATGTTGCCTAGGCTTTCTTCTGGGGCGCCAAGGCCTTCCCACGCCCGGTGGGCCCCAAACCGGCGCTGCTAATGGTTTCCCTGATTAAGTAAGACAGGCCGTTTCCATCTGGCTGTCATAACTGCTGATTTTGCTCCCACCTACTAACATTCGCCTGAGAACCACGTACCACATTCACTGGCTATTGGTCTCTTGTCATTTCTACTGTTCTTGTTCCCACTATGATTGTTATTGTTGTAATGGTGAGAGCTGTTATTACCATGGTGGTGGTTACCATTATTGTCATGGTTACTGTTATTACGGTTGTTGTTGTTGTGGTAGTTATTGCCATTACCACGACTTTTAAAACTTTCGCGGTTACTCCACCAATTATCTTCATCCTCGACTTTTTCTGTGAATGCAGTAACTGTAACTATTGCCTACGTACCTCTTGGAATCACCTGGAAGCTTCTTCCACAATTCTCAAACAATCTCTGATTCAGTCTGTCGATCACGCAAATATTCTAATTTGCGGATCCAATTTTCGTAAAATTCTTTCACTGAGCCACGTGAGCTTGCGTCGTAGGATTTTGACACTACAAAATCGCGCCTAACACCTGGATTACTGCGTTAATTTTTCTCTTATCCGGCCACGACTCAAGCAATATCGCTTCGCACTTTTTGCTGAAGTCGGTACCGTGCAAACCACCCTGATTTTTGAGAGTATCGAAACGCTCTTCTCTCGCAAAGATTTCACAATTTATGCGTGGCGTGACACATGTTGTTTCTCTAGTTCGGTTACATTTGTAACTACTTGAGAGGTGGTCGTCGCAAACATTTCGACTTCCTTCTTTGCCTCCTCAGACGTAGTTAACTACTTCTTCACTGTAGTATCTACGTCTGATACCTAAGTTATCAAACTCGTAACCTTTTATCTATGGCCTTGTCGCGCTAATTCTACCTTCTCAATTAGTTTATTTTCAATAATGGAATCAACAGTCTGTTCCTGTTTCTGTTAGGTCCTCTCTACTTCCATCTCAAAGCGACTATTTATGTTTCCTATTTTTTACTGTTTCTGTCATGTCCTGCTTGAGATTACCGATTTCGTATTCATTACAATTATTTATTTCTTGATTTCATATAGTTTCGTTTTAACAACTCTAATATTATTGTTAATCTTGATTGCTTTGTTCTGATCATCCATTTTATCTAATCGTGCATCAGTTTTACTGATTCGGATTGAACATTAATTTTAGCATTAATTGATTCGGACTGAGCATTAATGTTACTGGTCAAAATCCTCAACAAATCATACAATGTAAGCTTTCACGGCCGGTGTTGTCTTCACTTAAAACTTCCGGGCTGATAGGCCGTGGTCGATGTTTAAAACTCTCCCCTTACGTTTCGTATCCGACTGCGGGAGACGAAACGTCAGGGAAGAGTTTTATACTTCGACCACGGCGTATCAGCCTGGAAGTTTTTAGTCCTCAACAAATCGTTTATATTTCCGGATATTACTGGTTTTGACTGTAGCTCTGGTTTTTTCTTAATGGTTTCCTCGTATCCCTCGTCAGTGGATTCGGCTCTTGATTTTTGTTCTGAGTACCGTAGCACCTACAAATGTCAGGAATTCCATTTTCGCCAGTTCCTATGTTTCAGAGGTAGCGTCTGTGACACTAGCCGCCTGTTCCTCAACAGTGGGTTCCGTTGCCGTTGTTCCCCTGTGTTCTGTCGATTGTCCCCCGTTATGTACAACCAAGTTATCAGTTACATTTATCTTCATCACGTTGCCTCTTTTACTGGTTACAGCAAATTTAGAAATTTTATGGCTTATTTTCACCACTTACTACTGCCGATCGGGCGACATTATTCGTAGCAAAAGGATTCAGTTCGCTACGAATCTGCACAATGCAAAGAACAATACTAAATAGATACCGTCCTGTCACTAGCGTCGCCACGTGTAACCTCTTCCTTCCTAATCACTCTACTGGACTGCGATATGAATGACCGCAATCCCACATGCCTAATGAAATTTTATACAGAGTAAGGCTATGGTTTCCGGAGGAAAATAGTACGGTTAGTAGAAGAAAAGTGTACAACAGATCCTTCTGAAGGAAGAATCTACTCTAAACCTAATCCACATACTGATAATAATTCTGAAATGGGTGGAATTTAGTGTAAACCACGCAGGAGGGACAAGGATACCACACAAAATGTAAAAAAATACTAATTAGAAAAGGATAATTAAACGGTCGTCAGGCCACTAGCGCAATGAAGCTCTGAAATCCTAAGAAAGGTAATGACAAAGAAAATTAAGCAACAGAAATTTGTCATTCTTTTCCACAACGCAAGAGTTCACGAGAAAATAAATGATTCACAAATAACTGACTTAGCAGGTACTTGTTCTGAAATACTCAACTTTGAAAGCAAAGTTAAATGATGCTGCTGCTTAAATAAGTGGCTGACTGTAACTGAAACTTTGTTATGTAAAGAATGACTTTGAGCAACCTCAGCATAACTTCATGCAAAATTTGGGAAAAGGCAAGCCGTTTAGATTTACTTGTTGAAATATTGAATTGAATATACCTTAAACGAATGAGCAGCTGATTTATTTTTAACATAAGATCAATAAAATACATTCCACGGCAGCAGAAGTCACTGGTTAAGCTAAATACAGAATAAATAAAATTGTGCACTGTTAATTTGGGCTGATGCCTAGTTTTCAGTTTTGCCAGTGAAATTTTACGTTATTTTAACTGAGTGAAGTCAATACTCAATATTGCTAATTAGTTAAGAGAACAGTTAGTAAAGCAGCAAAATTTGGACTGAAACTAGTTATTTGGGAACAAACAAAACTGGCAGTAAATAGTTAACAAATTTTCATATTTTTACAACACTCGATGATTGAATGGAAAGGAAAGGGACCCTGCTTGGTAATAACGTATGAGGACAGTGACAACACAGGTGCCCTACAAGTGTAGGTTATTATTGAAGACAGTCATTTAAGTTTGTTAAAAATATGGCACTGGATAACGCCTGTAGAATATTAGTTATTCTCTGTCTGTCAGTTAACAGTCTTACGGTGTTGTTGCCGTGCAGGCCACGAAGAATGTAGCCGATGACAACGCTGAGCTGCCGCTGTTGCTGCTGGTGGTAGTTGAGAACCATGAGTAATCAGGCAATAGTTAGAACTGCAGCTTCCTCCGCCTGTCCACTCCGACCATACTCTCAATACTTGCTGGTTAATACAGTAGGTGCGCCTACGTTGCCGCTATGACAACTGCACACCCAATATGCAGGAGCACCCAACAAACGCTTCCACATCCTTTCAAGACTCAAGCTTCTGTGTGTTCTCACTGCTCGCTGCATGGCAGGGACTCTCCATACGCAAAGATAAACAACAGCGCGCAGCTACTGTCATTTCGTCGTTGCAGTCGATACATTTAAATAAAGTTCCCTCGGCGATTATCCAGCAATTTACAATATTGTACATTATAATTTCAATCAGTGATATAGATTCATAAATAAATATACAATTACTTCCATTATGTATTAAATATAGTTTCTGTAATAAAGCTTACAGATTCTGAAACAGTAGTATATTACAAGTTGTCAATGTATATTAAACGGCGAAAAATTGTAGATGGTGCAGAAGGTATTTTATGTGCATTTTCGGTCTTACAAGTGGCTTGTGAGTATCTTTTCACTTCTCTTTCTCATTGATGGGGTCTCAAAATTTATCGCTGAATGTTAGATGGAAGTTTGATGAATGGCTTCACAACAAAATAGCTCGACTCTTAACCCTAAATAAGAAGTGTAAAAGAAAATTCATTTTGTTTCCTATATTGCAGGGCTTCCCAACGTGTGGTCCGCGGACCCCTGAGGGGTCCGCCGGCTCTTTCTAGGGGGTCGGCGGTCACCCTTCACCAAATCGTGTAAAATAATGAGTAAAATTATTAAATAAAAATGTGAAAAAACAAATTCATGACTAATTTTTTTCGTGTGAAAAACAAATGTACTTTTACTTCAGGTCGCATTACCATGCAGCCTTTGCGGTTCCTAAGGGAGAATGCATACACAGCTTAGTGCCGAAGAATGCGGCTTCTCTGATCAACTGTTTCTCAACAATACGGGGTTCATTTGTGCGCCGGCTCATGGCGGTAGATGCGCTGAAACCCTTTCGCATGCGCGGAGCGAGCTTTGGCGACCAATCACAGTGGTCGCTGGTACGTATGCGGCCCCAGGCATCATTAAATGTTAAACTTGCTTTTTCAGTGCACTACCCATTTCATAAGTCGATTTTTGACCTTCAAGTTGTTTTCATTCATCTCTAAACCAAAGGCTATTGATACTTTGGGGAGGGTGGGGGAGGGGGTGGGGGGATCATTGGGAACATGGAATTTGCATTAAGAAGCTTTCAGTTCCCATGGGTTTTGCTCTAAAATTTAAAGTTACTGTGCTCTTGACTGACTAGGGTTCCGCCATGAATTTTCGACTGAAGAAGGGGTCCACCAGCTGAAAAGGTTGGGAAGCCCTGCTATATTGTATGCAAAAATGTTAAAATATGTGTGCATTTCTGAGGGACCAAACTGCAGAGGTCATCGGTCCCTAGACTTCCACACTACTTAAACTAAGCTATGCTAAAGACAAGACACGCACACCCATGCCCGAGGGAGACTCGAACCTCCGGCGGGAGGGGCGCTGCAGTCAGTGATATGACGCCTGTAAGCGCGCGGCCATTCCTCGCAGCCCTATACTGTAGAAGCTGGGAATGAGACCTCTACGGTAGCGGAGGAAACATCTGTGCGAAGATCAGGACGTAAAGCCATCTCCTTACCTGGGGTGTTGGTTGTGCACGGTGGTAACTGGAACTAACTGGCGAATCGCTAGTACCACATCCCTGGTTGAATTATACGTTTATTTATGTTAGCTAGAGACGTGTTGTCGCAGCTGGAGGCCACAGGACGACGTAGTGCGCTGCAGGGCCCAGCGAACCGTCGGCAGCAGGTGATTCTGCAAGGTGGCGCTCGAGCTGTGTCACCTGATTGAGTCAGGTGGATGCTCAGGGCTGGTGGCGACCGCACGTATATGATTGACGGCCCCTCCAGTTACTGACCCGTCCTGGGCCGCGTAATACAGCACACAGAAGGACCGTACTCACACCGTCTCATCCAGCATTCTCGATGCCGAAGGCTTTGGGCGATGATCAGCGGCAAAGTGGTCCACAAGGACTGGAGTGCAGCAACAAGGTAACCAGACCGCTACCATTCGGAATCCAAACAGAAGTCCCACCAGAGTCATGGACGCCCTCAGGCAGTAGTCACCTAGTAGGAGACTCGGCGATGTGAAGACGACAGTTAATCTTCTGTTCAGGTAGATGCCTACAACATCCGGAGACTAAATAGAGAGTGGGGACTGCTTTCATCACCGTGTACTGCGAGCAATATTCCTTCCTTAGTTATGGACTGGCGCTGGTGGTATAGTTCGTCATCACATATAAACCTACAGACTGTATGAGAATATCTTGGAAACTGAGCATGAGAGACAGATTTTTTTGCCGGCCGAAGTGGCCGTGCGGTTAAAGGCGCTGCAGTCTGGAATCGCGAGACCGCTACGGTCGCAAGTTCGAATCCTGCCTCGGGCATGGATGTTTGTGATGTCCTTAGGTTAGTTAGGTTTAACTAGTTCTAAGTTCTAGGGGACTAATGACCTCAGCAGTTGGGTCCCATAGTGCTCAGCGCCATTTGAACCATTTTTTTGAACATATTTTTTTTGGAGGGGGGGGGGGGGAGGTATTTCTGAAAGTGTACTGGCCATTACTTCTCCCACAATAGCATCCCCTCCCCAGGAAAGAAAACAGGTGGCTGTAGATAGATGTCTCTGGTATGGGACGTTGACTTCATATGTTCTGCTGTTCTTGTTTAGTAACCTCCTGAAGTAACCCAGCAAGAGCTGTGATATTGCCCAACATCGCTCTTCTTTAGAGGCACTGACCGGTTTCTTTCGCTTTGTCATCTTATTGAATAAGCGTTCTTGTGCTCTGAATACGTCTTCTTAGTTCGTAGTGCGTGTTCCCCATAATGTAGGAACCTCTTCCCCTATGATATCGTTTTGCTGCACTGGCCCAAGCCTGTTCAGTGTTCCATTCTAAACATTTACACAGTTCTATTCGTTTCCGTGGCTTTCGTCGTTACCAGGAAATGTATCTTCATTTTTAGCCGGCTCCACCAAGTAACTTATTCTGTGGTGTAAAAATAAAGATCACACATCAGCTGGAACTGATTTTTATGTCAGCACCAAGTACCGTTAAGGAGTAAAACTGCTGCTGACTGAGTGTAATAATTTCAAGATACTTAAAACAGCCTCTGCGAGATATGCAGTTACATATTTCACACAAGATTCTCACTGCACACTTCCTCTGATTGAATTAACTACTTTGTGTAGAAAACAACAAAAAAACATAAATATGAAATATACCACGACACGCCTGTGTTTACTTTGCCGAAAAGAG
This sequence comes from Schistocerca cancellata, assembly GCF_023864275.1. Lineage (NCBI taxonomy): Eukaryota > Metazoa > Arthropoda > Insecta > Orthoptera > Acrididae > Schistocerca > Schistocerca cancellata. Next base: position 64,592,147 of record NC_064631.1, on the reverse strand, counting down.
GGATAATTCTAACAAGGAACCCCTCGAGTGCCAGGTTGCAAAATGCCGATGATGTTTACGGCATCCGACGCCCCGCATACTGTCTATCATGCAACACTGGCTGCTAATAGCAACGGGGGTGGGGGGGGGGTACTGTTTGGATCGGATGATGAGCATAGCATGAGGGTGCGGAGCGTAGTTGAACTGCTTACTCTGCGAGTAACTCGCAACACCGCTATACTACTAGTGGAGAGCAGTGGCAACGGTAAACAAAGCAAACACTGCATTATATCTGGAACAACATTTCGTCGGAGTTGACATTTCGTGCCGGCCGAAGTGGCCGAGCGGTTCTACGCGCTTCAGACTGGAACCGCGCGACCGCTACGGTAGCAGGTTCGAATCCTGCCTCGGGCATGGATGTGTGTGATGTCCTTAGTTTAGTTAGGTTTAAGTAGTTCTAAGTTCTAGGGGACTGATGACCTCAGATGTTAAGTCCCATAGTGCTCAGAGCCATTTGAACCATTTGACATTTCGTCTGAGTTGACATTTCATCTGAGAGGACTCCAAGGAATTTCACAGAATAAGAAACAAGTGGTAGACAAAATAGTTGCGTTTCTGCAAAATGAGTCAGTGGAATGTATGGTGTCGTATACGCTCGACTGTGCAGACAACGTATGTGAGGAGTACAACGATGACGATACGTGCTTAACAAGTGAAAGTGATATTGAAACTAGTCTCGAGAGATGTAGTTGATCATCCATTTCGGACCGAGAGCCACAAATCCCATCTCCAGTCAAAAGCACAAAACGCCGGCCACACAGAATGCGATTTGCCCGCGAGGACTGCGACCTTGAGCTGCGGCGGGCAGGCCGTGTCGTCGAAATGGTTGTTGTTGCATCGTCGTATCAGTCGCACAGAGGGTGCCGGTCTGCCTAAACACACAGATTCGCCGCGGCCGGAGGCTGTCAGCGCCTACAGACGCATTTTTAGCTGTTTTCTCGCACCGAAGGGTACGGCATATCCAGCAGCCGCGGCAGGCAGGTCTGTTGTATCGATGAGTGTGCAGTTGCACTCTCTGCATATCACGCAAACAGAAAAACTCACCGAACAGATGAGGTAGTACAACATCCTGTACGGTACAGGCGATGCAGATTAAAAGAACATTTTTAAGAAGGCCGTAGCGTGGAGGAATATACTGATCCATAACGAACTGGTTCAAAACTGTAAATAGATAGATAGATATTCAGCGATCACAGGCCCTATAGACTACGCGGTGTTTCCACAAACTGCCTCCATTTCTTCCTGTTTTGTGACCGGTTCCTCCAGGTGTCTTTGATTCCCAGGGCTGCTAGGTCCTTCGACAGGTCGTCCATTCAGCGCTGCCTTGGTCGTCCAGTGGGGCGTTTGGTGTTTGGTTTCCCCGCTAGTGCCATCTTCGCCTGTCTTCCATCTGGCATACGGGCTACATGGCTCACCCATTGTATTCTTTTGCTCTTTATCTTCTGTAGGATAGTTGGTTGTCGCATCAGAAGGTAGATTTCCTCGTTTTTCCTTCTCCTCCATTCTCCGTTATCTAGAACTGGTCCCCATATCTCCCTCATTACCTTTCTTTCACATATTAGTAGCTTTTCCCTTTCTTGCTTTGTCATGCTCCATGTTTCTGAACCGTACATTATTGTTGGGCATATCACTGTGTTGTAATTTTCATCTTAGTGTTCACTGAGATCGATTTAGAGCCGAGCGTCTCTCTGAGGGTTTGCATGCATTTCATTTCCACTGCTATTCTTTCCTTGATGTCCATTTTTATGTTGTTGTCCGTGGTAAACCAAGATCCCAAGTATCTGAAGAGGTGTACTCTCTTGAACATCTTGCCATCTACGAGGGCAGTTCAATAAGTAATGCAACACATTTTTTTTCTCGGCCAATTTTGGTTGAAAAAACCGGAAATTTCTTGTGGAATATTTTCAAACATTCCCACTTCGTCTCGTATAGTTTCATTGACTTCCGACAGGTGGCAGCGCTGTACGGAGCTGTTAAAATGGAGTCTGTAACGGATGTGCGTTGCAAACAACGGGCAGTGATCGAGATTCTTTTGGCGGAAAACCAGGGCATCTCAGATATTCATAGGCGCTTGCAGAATGTCTACGGTGATCTGGCAGTGGACAAAAGCACGGTGAGTCGTTGGGCAAAGCGTGTGTCATCATCGCCGCAAGGTCAAGCAAGACTGTCTGATCTCCCGCGTGCGGGCCGGCCGTGCACAGCTGTGACTCCTGCAATGGCGGAGCGTGCGAACACACTCGTTCGAGATGATCGACGGATCACCATCAAACAACTCAGTGCTCAACTTGACATCTCTGTTGGTAGTGCTGTCACAATTGTTCACCAGTTGGGATATTCAAAGGTTTGTTCCCGCTGGGTCCCTCGTTGTCTAACCGCACACCATAAAGAGCAAAGGAGAACCATCTGTGCGGAATTGCTTGCACGTCATGTGGCTGAGGGTGACAATTTCTTGTCAAAGATTGTTACAGGCGATGAAACATGGGTTCATCACTTCGAACCTGAAACAAAAAGGCAATCAATGAAGTGGTGCCACACCCTCTCCCCTACCAAGAAAAAGTTTAAAGCCATACCCTCAGCCGGTAAAGTCATGGTTACAGTCTTCTGGGACGCTGAAGGGGTTATTCTGTTCGATGTCCTTCCCCATGGTCAAACGATCAACTCTGAAGTGTATTGTGCTACTCTTCAGAAATTGAAGAAACGACTTCAGCGTGTTCGTAGGCACAAAAATCTGAACGAACTTCTTCTTCATGACAACGCAAGACCTCACACAAGTCTTCCACCCGAGAGGAGCTCACAAAACTTCAGTGGACTGTTCTTCCTCATGCACCCTACAGCCCCAATCTCGCACCGTCGGATTTCCATATGTTTGGCCCAATGAAGGATGCAATCCGTGGGAGGCACTACGCGGATGATGAAGAAGTTATTGATGCAGTACGACGTTGGCTCCGACATCGACCAGTGGAATAGTACTGTGCAGGCATACAGGCCCTCATTTCAAGGTGGCGTAAGGCCGTAGCATTGAATGGAGATTACGTTGAAAAATAGTGTTGTGTAGCTAAAAGATTGGGGAATAACTTGGTGTATTTCAATGCTGAATAAAACAACCCCTGTTTCAGAAAAAAAATGTGTTGCATTACTTATTGAACTGCCCTCGTATCTCAAGAAAATCTTCCTGCTCTTGTCTTCTTCCTAATTGCATGAACTCTGTTTTGTCTCGATTCACATAGAGCCCTACCTTCTGTGCATAACTGTCCATTTTCTGGTATATTTCTTTCAACCCAAACTTTGATTCACTTAGTAGTACTATGTCATCTGCATATGCGAGACAACTGAAGCTACCGTTCATCTCTACTCCAGCCCACTCCTGTTGCCTACACTCTTTTATTACTTTAAGACTATAGTGAACAGAATACATGAGAGAGCACTCCCTCGTCTGAGGCCTATCGCAGTGTCGAATGTTTCAAGCTTGCTCCCTTCTCACTAGTTTCTCAGGGATTCTGAAGCCACGCATCGCATTGTATAGGCTATTCCTGTGGATGCTGTCATATGCACGCTGAAAATCGACGAACAGGCTGTAGATATCTTATCATATTCCCAGTGTTCTTCAAACAATTGTCTTAGTGTGTAAATGTGATCTATTGTCGATCGCTTTGGTCGAAAGATAGCTTGGTACTACTGTAAATTTTATATATTTCTGCAAAAATTTTTATTGTCACACATACAGTACATTACATAAAATGAAGTACAGCACTGGAAATCACGTGGAGTGTATTACATCTTGAGGCATCCAAAAGATATTATAGCTTGTATGTAAGCAACAATGTGATCAAAACGAAAAGCAACACATAGAAAATCGAACTTCCTGTAATAGTGTTACATTCAAATGAAAATTAATTGTCTAGCCTCACATGGTACATCTGATGTCAATTCGAATTATTTCCGTGCTTGTTTCCGACACTAACAATGGAAGATGTTATTCCATACATGAGTTTCTTGATACAATTTAAAGCAATGCCTCCTACCTTACGAGAAAGTGCATGCTTTACAATCAGTACAGAGTTTACCCACTCGTTAAAATTGAAAAAAGCCCAGGACCCGATGGAATCCCTATCAAAGTTTATGTTTCTCCAGAGTTAGCCTCCTCGTTAACTATAATCTGTCGTAGATGCCTCTAACAAAAAACCAGGCTCAGTAATTGGAAGAAAGCGTAGGTCACATCCATCTGCAAGAAGTGTAGCAGAAATCGTCCGCAAAACTACTGTCCAACATCGTTCACGTAAATTTGTTGTAACTTGGAACACATTCTGAACTCAAACACAGAGGTATCTCTAACAGAACCATCTTCTCCATGGCAACCAGCACGGATTTGGAAAACATCGATCATGTGAAACCTCACTTATCTCACATGACGTACGGAAAACCATAAGTTCAGGAGGACGACGGTTCAATCCCGCGTCCGGCCATCCTGATTTAGGTTTTCCGTGATTTCCCTAAATCGCTCCAGGCAAATGCCGGGATGGTTCTTTTCAAAGGGCACGGCCGACTTCCTTTCCCGTCCTTCCCTAATCCGATGAGACCGATGACCTCGCTTTCTGGTCTCCTTCCCCAAAACAACCAACCAACCAAAACCATGTCGGCCCCTCCCGCCGGAGTTTTGAGTCCTCCCTCGGGAAGGGGTGTGTGTATTGTTCTCAGCATAAGTTAGTTTAAGTTACTTTAAGTAGTGTGTAAGACTAGGGACCGATGACCTCAACAATTTGGTCCCTTAGGAATTCACACACATCTGAACATTTGAAAACCATAAATAAAGCCACTCAGGTAAATGTAGTATTTCTCGATATCCGAAAAGCATTTCACTCAGTACCACACTTATGCTTGTTAACAAAAGTATGATCGCATGGGGTATCAAGCAAAATTTGTGACTGCATTGAGGAGTATTCGTTAGCAAAGATGCATCGAGCTATATCGGATGGAGAGTAAAATGGTTAAAATGGCTCTGAGCACTATGGAACTTAACATCTGACGTCATCAGTCCCCTAGAACTTAGAACTACTTAAACCTAACTAACCTAAGGACATCACACACATCCATTCCCGAGGCAGGATTCGAACCTGCGACCGTAGCGGTCGCGCGGTTCCAGACTGAAGCGCCTAGAACCGCTCGGCCACACCGGCCGCCGGATGGAGCGTCATCAAGAGATGTTGACGTAAATTCGGGTGTGCCTCAGGTAGTGTGTTGAGACCCTGCTGTTCATGATGTGCATTTATGAGCAATATTGATAGAAGCCTCATATTTTTGCAGGTGACGCAGTTATCTATAATGAAGTACTTTCTGAAAGAAGCTGCCTAAATATTCATTGAGGTATGCTAAAATTTCAATGAGGTGCACACATTGGTAACCTGCTTTAAATGTTCCGAAATGTAAAATTGTGTCCGTCGCAAAACGAAAACACTGAGTATCCTACGACTCCACTATCAACGAGTCACTGTAGGGATCAGCCAAATCGTACGAATACCTGGTTGTAATACTTTGGAGGGATGTGAAATGGAACGATCACATAGACCCAGTCATGAGTAGGTCAGAGAAAGTTTCAGACCGGTATACTGGTAAAACACTGGGTAACTGCAATCAGTCTACAAAGAAGATCTCTTAGAAAAACACTCATCTGACCCATCCTCGAATGTTGCCCAAGTGTGTGGGATCCATACCAAGCAGAACTAATAGGAATCTTGAACATATACAGAGAAGGCCTGTACGAATGGTCGCAGCTTTGTTTGACCTGCGGGAGAGTGTCACTGAGATGTTGAAAGAACAATATTTGAAGATACACGTAAACTAGACCGAGAAAGCCTACTTACAAAGTTTCAAGAACTGGCTTTAAATGATGGCTCTAGTAATATGCTACAATCCCCAGCGCATCGCTACCATGTGGATCGTGTGGACAAGGTAAAGACTAATTATAGCACGCACAGACGCGTTTAAGGGGAGCCGGAACGATCCATCTCCTCCATGTTAATTTTAGCAAACGGAAGCCGGCAGCAGTGGCCGAGCGGTTCTAGGCGCTTCAGTCCGGAACCGCGCGACTACTACGGTAGCAGGTTCGAATCCCCCCTCGGGCATGGATGTGTGTGATGTCCTTAGGTTAGTTAGGTTTAAGTAGTTCTAAGTTCTTGGCACTGATGACCTCAGATGTTAAGTCCCGAACTGCCCAGAGTCATTTGAACCATTTTTAGCAAATAGAAGGAACATTTTTTCTAAAACCATTAAACAAATTGCTCTCAAGTTTGGCCTACATGTTCAGTGCATATTTCTCTTCAAAGTTATAAGCCATGTTAAGAAATATTTATGAGTTTTTGTTTTACAATTTTCTTAAACAATGCTTATTTTTTCTCTAAAATTTTGCACTTTTTCTTCTATAACTCTTGAATTACACAGTTTTTTTACAATTTCTTATAAAAATGAAGGAAAATAAGTAAACAATATTGTGTATAAATTTGATTAATATACTGTTAGCAGTTTTTGAGAAAATGTTCCCCAAAGACGAAAATTTTAAAGTTACAGGAAATGGCTTCAAAAGTTTTTTAATACATTCTTGCCCCATATGATGGAATTATCAGCATCCTCTTCTTTTTCCAGTGTTAGTTTCCTTTTAACTGGTCTTTTCTTCCCTTTTGCTGCATGTTGTAGGCTTTTGTCTCTTCTTCCTGCATCTCTCAGACTTTCTTCATCAATTAGGCACATTGTGGAAATGGTGTTGCGTCCTTGTTGGAAACCTAAACGTTTCAGCACGTCACATTTGATAATGTTTCCTTCACTGTATGTTGCCACTTCATCATACACTCCAAAATACGACGTTATTATCTGTACAAACACTCTTTTCGGAATCCTAATCCAAATTAAATTATTTACACTTTCATTTGGATTTTGTGTTTTCCCATGCAAACACTTTTCCAATAAACTTGGCTGTGATAAACCTCTGAATATGGGCTTAATTACATCAGATACAGCATTTGGCAAATTGTTTTTATGGCCATATTCCTTTTCTGATTGGTACTTACACCATGAGTGGAGCACAGTGCATGTTGTGGTTGATCATTTGTTGATGCAGTATGAAAAAATAATGCCCATACTGCTCTCCTCTTATGTTCAATGCTTCTTGTATATTGCCTAATTGCACACCCTGTGGTGTCACCGCCAGACACCACACTTGCTAGGTGGTAGCTTTAAATCGGCCGCGGTCCATTAGTACATGTCGGACCCGCGTGTCGCCACTGTCAGTAATTGCAGACCGAGCGCCACCACACGGCAGGTCTAGAGAGACGTACCAGGACTCGCCCCAGTTGTACGCCGACTTTGCTAGCGACTACACTGACGAAGCCTTTCTCTCATTAGCCGAGAGATAGAATAGCCTTCAGCTAAGTCCATGGCTACGACCTAGCAAGGCGCCATTAACCATTTCTAGAGAGAGTCTCACTTGTATCATCCAGAATGCTGTATACAAATGATGGATTAAACTTAAGTATTCCAGCAGCTACGTACTTTTTTTATAGCATTCATTACGTATCCTGTTTCAGACCTAACGCCAGCCGGCGTGTGTAAACGCGTGCCTTTCGGTTACCCGTCACTGTGGACTGGCTGTCTTGTCAGTCCACAACACACCCATAATACCTCTGCAATCTGTCAGTTGCTTCATCTGTCAATCTTCCTCTTCCTCCAAGGGTCTTCCCATCACTAAGTTTCTGGGATCCTAATGTCTGCTTTAGTTTGCGCAAGCGAGCCCCCCGTGCGCCTCTGCACATGTCCAATGCACTCCTGTTTTTTAATGCGATTTTCATTTCCATAAGGTGGAGTTTTGCTATTTGGGGAGCAAAATAACTGATGATGGTCGAAGTAGAGAGGATATAAAATGTAGACTGGCAATGGCAAGGAAAGCGTTTTTGAAGAAGAGAAATTTGTTAACATCAAGTATAGATTTAAGGGTCAGGAAGTCATTTCTGAAATTATTTGTATGGAGTGTAGCTATGTATGGAAGTGAAACATGGACGGTAAATAGTTTGGACAAGAAGAGAATAGAAGCTTTCGAAATGTGGTGCTACAGAAGAATGCTGAAGATTAGATGGGTAGATCACATAACTAATGAGGAAGTATTGAATAGGATTGGGGAGAAGAGAAGTTTGTGGCACCATTTGACCAGAAGAAGGGATCGGTTGGTAGGACATGTTCTGAGGCATCAAGGGATCACCAATTTAGTATTGGAGGGCAGCGTGGAGGGTAAAAATCGTAGGGGGAGACCAAGAGATGAATACACTAAGCAGATTCAGAAGGATGTAGGTTGCAGTAGGTACTGGGAGATGAAGAAGCTTGCACAGGATAGAGTAGCATGGAGAGCTGCATCAAACCAGTCTCAGGACTGAAGACCACAACAACAACAACAAGGTTTGAGTTCCTCTACAGCTTTATATCTCTTAGAATAACCATCTCCTAGATAGTGTATCGTACATTATACCACTCCTGTGATCTGGAAAAAACTGCTTTCACTCCACTTCCATCGCTCCACTCATGCCGTGAAAATTTGCTTCACAACTTTCACTGTGTTCGCCCTTGGTATTGCCCTTATATCTACAATGTTTTGAGAGAATAGCAACATCAATTACTTTGCAACTGTCTCGACTGGTAGCTGTCACAACTCCATTTAGAGATTTATGACCTCTATGTTGCCATGATCCATCTAAAGCAACAGTCAAATCTCTACAATTCCTATTATCTGTCACAGCTTCTTCAACTGCTTTCTTCATTGTTGGTTGAGCAACATCTTCAGCAGAAGATCCCACCAATTCATTATAAAATCCAAACTTGGTTCGTGGTTTCGGCAAGTCCATAATTCCACATAATATTGTCCCTGCAGCACTGTCCTTGCCAATGCAACGCAAGCCATACACTAGCCTAACATTCATATCATACACTTTCCTTCCACTATTACAACTACGAGGAATACTGTTAGAATTAGAAAACGAACTTCTGTTGCACATTTAATTAGAAAACGAAACTTCTGCTATACATTTGTTACACTTCAATAACATTTTACAAGCCAAACCAATATGTGAAGTTATTTTCAATTCCAGTCTTCTATCTTTGCAAACTTGGCATAATACGTTATGGTTCCAAATATTAGAGCGCAAGGGAATGTTCATTACTTCATTCAAATCATTACTGTCACTTTCATAGTTTTCTAATTTTTCTTTGGTGTCACAAAGTTTCTTGCTAGAAATAGTTCTGTCACATTCATTTGGAGTAGTCGGTGAAGCAGTCTGAGCAGAATCTCGCTTCGAAACAACAAAAGATTTCTTCTTCCTGTTATTGTGCCTTTTATTAAACACTAGATTGCTGAAACGGGGCATATTGATATCCATAAACGAAATACATAAAACAAGTACGAGCAAAATTCGTCAAATACGTAAAATTGAACAGCTTAACAACACAAAGCAAATTCCACAAGTCAACACACACGGTGTAGCGTTTATGTTTACCGATATGAACAGTCACTTGTCACAGAGATAAAGAAATACAACGTTGGAAGACAAAACACTGTCTAATTACGCAAAGATACCCTGCTTGCAGCCAGCGAGCAGCGCCGTCAGAGGTGACACACCAAGTCGCTACAACAGTTTAAGAGGCGCGTCAACTTTGAAGCGATAAAAAACACACTTAGAAGGGTGAAACTTGATTTGTTTTATTCAGAAAACTCCAAATAATTTTATAATGAAAAAACCAAAAAACGTTAATTTTGTAATTTTCATCGTTCCAGCTCCCCTTAAATAGTCATTTTTCAGCGCTCCATGCTTGAATAGAACGGAAAAATGCCTTTTCAACTGGTACAATAGGACATACCTACTATGACACACTTCACAGCGATTTGCAGAGTATACATGTAGATGTATGATTATGTCTGGATACACAAAAAAAGAAATTAGATCTTGGGTACAATTTCCAGAAGTGTCGTTCGGTTCTCTTTCCATTAAGGGGTGTACGTATGGTGAAATTGATAAAAAAGTGATATTTTTATCATTATCCCTTAATAATATTTGATCTCTCCTGAATAATTCAATGCGTCATTTGTCGATTAATTTCAATTGGAAGTGCACTTTTTATCATTTCTAAGTTAATAGTGCAAGTGTAAAAATGTCCGGTCTTTCTGCATTGACTTGCTATCTCTGGAACTATTCAATCTACAAGGCTGTGATTTTCAGCTATTATTCCTTGAATTGATGTTAAGAGGTTGGATGCACTGTGTAAACAGAAGTGGCAGTATTGCACATGCATCTTGTGAATTTACTTTGTGGGTGCAGCGTTTCATAGGTGTTGAACTGTAAACATAGTGTTATGGTGTAGTATTACACTTCTTATACCTCTTTTCAACATGACGAATAGAAAGAGTTCTTTTGAGAAGCGACGTTTCTATGGAAATCAGCACACGGCTGGATCTGAACCCAGTGATGATCCTGAAATAGATGATTCACAGACACACGAAAAGGACACACCTACTAGTGCTTCGAGGAGGAAACTTGGGAACCGTTAGGACTTTTTTATTGACAAAGGAGGTCATGTAAATAGTTTAGGTTATGTTTTATTAGATTTGTGTGTGTTAGGACAATTTTACAAGATGTTTTATTTGTGATGGGCAAATTAGTATCTTTGATGACACATCTGCAAGGACTGTACTAGCTAACAAACTTGCTGTTCAGTGCAAAGTTTGCAGGCTCTCTACGTCATTTTGGACTCCTCAAAAGTGCAAGAATGACTTGTTTGAGACCTATGTTAGATTATTGTGTGGAATGAGGTGCATGGGTAAAGGATTGACTGCAGTTCAAGTATTATGTGCGACGCTGAACTTGCCAAACACACGAACCAGACCAAGTAAGTACACAGAAGCAATTGGTGAAAGTGTCAAATCTGTTGCTGTTGCTTCTATGAAAGCCGCTGCTAAAGTAGCAGTAGAATTAAATAACACGACAGACTTACCTGTGGAAATTGATGGTAAATGTCAGAAGAGAGGCAACACATCTAAAATTGAAACAGACAGAAGGAAAAGAGAAGTTATGGGATGGAAAGACTCTAAATCATAAAGGAAGACTCACAGAGGAACTCCAGCAATATTATGGAACAGCAATACGGAACAACACACATGACCTACAAGCAATGAAAATAGCAGGGTGGGCTAGATTCTTCCAAAAATCATCCACTGATGATACACCTATACATGGGGGTATGGAAGCTGCTGTTATGCGATGTCACAGTTCATTCATTGTTGTTGGTGACGGAAGCAAACGGATTTCGGCGGACTCCTTGTGAAACTATAGCGGATGCATTTGACGTCTGTGTCAGACACTAGGGAACGACCCTGCGGTTTGGCATTACACAAACAACCTATTTCTCGTAATTGTCCATGCCATTGTCTAATGCTCTGTGCTGTGGGGGGATCCACGAAAGTCACACTGAACGGTTATTACTGACCCGCATTGCACAAAACGTAGAACACAAAACCCTTTCTGTTGTCCCGACACCATTTTTACAAAAACTAATGTGAGTGCATGCTGCTGCTACCTAGCGGGAAACATGTAAATCTCGAGAGTTTGTTCTTTCCAACACTACGTTTGAAAGGTCCCCTTAGAAAAAATTAATGAATGACTGTGCTCATAAACCTCTTACATTATTTGCTTTCCAAACAGCTGAGCAAAACTGAACGTACTCAGACATTACTCTATTTATTCTGATCAACACTAAACTGACACACAATATTTTTAGCGCAACGCAGTCTGACTTTTAATAATCCCTACAAAAGAATGGCCCTGACTAACAATAACCTATACCTTTCATGAATCACTTGCCTCACAAAAATCTTCGTTACTTAAACTATTGCAATACAGCGAGCGCCAATACTGCCAGCTAAATAAAAGATGCTAACTACTGAAGTCACGAACTACTGATAGGCATCGTTAGCAAATGAAAGATGTTGATAAAGAACAACCAATGTATTTACCTTAATAGTGTTCAAAAGTCATAATATATATATATCAGTTCATGACATCCAATCTTACAAATTTACTGTCTCTGATAGACACACGTCCAGATCATCCGCTCTCAAAACTCCGCCATCTCTCTCCCCACATCCACCACTGCTGGCAGCTCACCTCCAACTGCACAACGCTACGCGCTGTTCACCTCCAACTGCCCAACACTACAATAGCGACTATTTCAACAATGCCCACCAGCCACAGACTGCACACAGCACAGCCAATGATTTTCATACAGAGCGCTAGGTGACATTACCAACATAAAATCCGAAACAGCCTACTTGCATAGCCCCAATGCTCCCCCCAAAAAATTTTACAAATTGTTTTGGGCAGTGGCCAATACATATTTGAATTTTTTTTATAATTACAATAACAAAGAAATCAAATGCACACACTTATTGATACACTGTTCGTCAAAAGCAAAAACTGTTCTCATAAAGACAGTCCTGATCATTCATCACAGTATAGTTTCATTGCACAAAATCTGATCAGTGAAAGAAAATGCACACGGAAGTAATGGGCTTCTATGCTGCCTTGAAGAAGTAGTGTTGTCCTTCCAACGGAAAGACAGTGCTGACTCTGGACATGCAGACAGGTAATGGGCCACAACAGAGCAAACCTACCGCAGAGTCAGTCGAAGTTTTGAAGAATATTGGTAGGTAGGTCATCACAGAGCAGACGCGCTGTAGTCCTGGTAGAGATTGCGGTATTGGTGGGCCACCAGAGGTGCAGACCCACTGCAGTCCTTGTAGAGAGGGCCAGCAGCCATCTGTTGCGACTGTGCAGGTGCACAATCATAATCGAAGAGTCTTGCGGACAGTATAGCAAGTCCATAAAACACCACTTGAGCACTCACAAGGTTTTTGGAATTGTCCTTAGAACCAGCAATGCTGTTAACCAATCAATTGCTGAATTATTAACACGTGTGCAAACAGTAACAGTCCCAACTTCTCACATATTGTGCATATACAATGACCAACAGAAATGTGTGCAGTGAGATGAATACTTACAAGTTACTTAATTTGATGGACTGGTGTCAATTACAATTTTATAGCATGAGAATACAATAACAAAGGTACAAAATACATCATTAAAGAACTTAACAATACAGATAACATTTGTGGTAATACGGGGATTTACAAAAGAATCGAAATAACATATACATCAGTGTTACAGGAATTATGACATAAGTACATACATAAAAGATCAGAATAACTTTTGAAACATCAACTTCACACATGAGCAACAAAACAGAATAAATAATGTCTAAACATCTTTACACAGTAAATAACATATTATTAGAAAAATTCTACAACATAACTCTTATCAGTTAAACACATAAAGACAGGAAGAACACAAATACACAAGGGTACACAAACACATAGCGGAATAACACAAAAGGAAAGGACAGGTTTTGTTTCAGTGTAACATTTGGTACTGCAGTCCAACCCAAAACTTCATTCTATAGATCTTCCCTCTTATTTCACCATTGGTTTCCACCAAAAAAATCCTATCTAACCCTGTTAAATAAATATTTCTCATTGTACAATACCCATTTTTCCCCAAATCTTTTTCATATAATTTCTCAATGCATTATTTCCCTATTCTTCACAGTTAGTTTCTTATATAGTCTACCCCCTCTTAAGCTAACTTAAATCTACTGAGCTCAGATATATATACTAAGGGACGAGGCAATGCAGCAACACAAAAAATTAACACAAACAGGAATGACAAAAAAATGCAAATTGGCAAAGCAAGCAGCAGTATATCTAAATTAGCAGCGCAAATGCAACATTACAACTAATATGAGCCAATGTGCAGCAACAAGAAAAATAAATCTGGCTTAACAGAGTAATGCAAAGTGAAATTCAGTAGCACTATGCCTGGCACACAGCAGCAGCAAATGCAACAACTTATACCTAAATGTGACAAAGCTCAAGCAGAAAAAATATTACAGTAAATATAGGAAATGTCTGATAACTATGTCACATCTTAACAATAGAGTGATGCGTCATGATAACTTACTCTAGCAGACAAGTTACCAAGACATTGACAAAAATTATGTATGCAATTCCTGTGAAGTGGAAAAGTCTTTTTGAGCTCCCTCGTTTTTTTTTTTTTTTTTGAAGTAGATCATAAAATTATTATTTACTCGATCTGTAGACATAAAATGTCTATATTAGTACACCTATTAAATTTTATTTTAACCAATGCTGCTGTGCAACTAGAAACTAGATATTAAGCGAAATGAGAAAAAATATAGAAAGCAATGTGTGAAACGTCATTCACTAGGCAAATGGTGTCTCCAAAGGCAGTAAAAAAAATCTCTCAACTAGAAAGACAATAGATGTAAAAATGTTTCTCATCATTTCATTAGGCATTTTAGTAAATATCATAAACTGAGAGTTCCACAGTGTAATCATATGTTTTCAAGTTTGAGCATGTCGTATTTGTGATGCTTTTTACCGAAATATTTACGACAGCAGTTTGCACTACAGTGACAGTCTCATAAAAACATTTCACAGGTCGAGAATTTGCGTTACAAATGTGTAGAAACAAAATCCTACAAATATAACAGTGTCCAAAAAATTTTCGGTGGCATTGTGATACATTCCTGCATGTACACACATTTCATAATTCTTAAAGTACGAATCTTGGTTTCAGACATCCTTTTCCACAAACCAGAGTCCCTAACCACTACTCATTATTCATATACATATAAACACATAATCACATTCCTCATATACGGTAGCATCATCTTATTGATCATAAACATACATCAACAGCATAATACACATTGTCATCGTAATAATAACATCATAACAGATCAATCACATCTTAAAATCGTTGCAGTTTCTTTCAATTATTTCACGACCTTCAATAAAGTCATCTACCTCAAACGTACTTAAAAAATCATGCTCCCTTACCAAATACGACATTCAAAGCTCTCATAGTATCACAATGGTACAAAAAAATATAAACAGTTCACACAGTGCAGACAAAATACAATTTCATAAGTGTGAAGTTAGCCAACTGTGTAATTGCGTAAACATGTGTCACTGGCGTAGTAAAACAAATGTTTGTTTCTCTGTTAAATAATCAGATAGCTGTGTAATTCTGTGTCAGAGAAATATGGTACCGATGTGTAAAGTTGTATAAGCAAATACCATATTAGCTAATGCTCCTTGTGCTTGCCAAACACATGGTACACAAAGTAAGCGTGTACCCCCTTGAGGATTAATGTAATTATACCCTCAGGTGTTACAGATTAAAGCAATGGAATGAAATGTATCACGGAAAACCTTTATATCATTGTAATTCAAAAATATTTAAACATAAATGTTTTAAGTACAAGATCAATCACTCAAATATGTGTACTGTTGCGCTAAACTGTGCGTCTTGTTGTAAGACAATCTCTGTCATTACTTAAGGGTAGAAAATGTGCCAAGTGTCGTAATTATCGTCGTCCGTAAGCAAAGCTCTGTGGAAGTCAATGCACTTACCTCGTAATAAACAAAAGCGAAATGCTATGCGTATAGATATCGTAGTTATTACGTACAGTACCGTGATCAAGAAAGTACTACACTGTAACGTATTGTTGTGCTACAAAAAAGGCTGTCTCATTGTAGTTATACCACAAAAGTTACTACTAAAATATGTTTTCCTTTCCAGAAGAATTCAGGAAAACTGTGTAGATATAAAACAGATACAAGGCAAAAGCAACAATGTAAATTGTGTCACACATTAGTAGCGTCGTGATATAGTCGTGTAGCTGTCAAATAAAATAACCATTGTGTCATCTGGTATCTCTCAGAAAGCACTTTCAATCCATAATGTATTTTCAAGTAAGCCAAAATGTTGCAGTAAAGTCTCAGAACTGGTATATATTCTAAATACGTAAGCCTTATAGTCGTTACGTAATCGTGCAACTAACAAGCAAGAATGTACACACAACAACACCGTGTCGTCTGTTCACTATAACAATGCATTTGTAATTACTTGTCTAAATAAGTGCCCTAGGTTCTTGACTGGATAGTTAATTTTAAAGCATAGTTGCATGTTAACAGTTTCTAAGTGTGACAAAGAGTACTAGTAACGTGAAGTAAAAAATTTAATAGCAAAGACTAAATTAAAAAAACAAACAGATTATCTCTCAATAAACGGTTTTACGTATGAAATGTGGTGCAATCCTTTACTCTTCCTAGTACGCAGAGTTTCAGCTTCAACGTAATTATCATGTGGTATACGTCGGATTCTGTAAGGTCCATTGTAAATCAGAAGGAATTTGTGACTCAAGTGTTTCTTCTTATGTGACAATGAATGAGCTTTAATGAGAACTTTCTGACCAATATATAATTTCTTTGCATTTGCTTTACCGTGTGGTTTTCTCCTTTTGTCTGCTGCAGATTTTATATTTTTAATAGCCAAATCAATTATGTCTTTGTGGCAAAGTTTACGTATATTCGGAAAAGGTAGAAGCTCTCTGATTCTGTTTGGTGGTTCTTCATTCTTCAGTACAAGAATAGGTGGTAAAGCAGTGGAGTCATGAGGCATTTCATTCAGCACGTTTAGAAATAAGTGTAAATATCTGTCCCAATGCTGATGCTTTCTGTGACAATAAAGTCTGCAAAGCTTATTGATTTCTTTCATAATCCGTTCAGACGAGTTACAATGTGATGAGCACAATGAAATAAAAACAGGTTTGATTTTATGATTCCAAAGCATGCGTGACCAAACAGCAGACCTGAATTGCGGTCCGTTATCTGAAATGACTTTATTAACGTGTCCAACTTCACGTAAGAAATTTTTAACAAACGCGTTGGATACAGACCGTCCAGTGGCTTTACGTAACGGAGTGAAAGAAACAAATTTTGAAGTAAGTTCAACAGTGACTAGAACGTACGAAAATCCATTCGATGTTCTGACAAGGGTTCCCAAGAGATCAACAGCAGCAAATTCTTTTAATTTAGAAGGAATAATAGGAAACAACGGAGCACGATGTGAGATAGTAGATGGTTTCGCCTTTTGACAAAGTTTACAAATAGACAAGACTCTTCGAATTCGCTTTTCCATATTGTTAAAATAACAAGTCGTTCGAAGAATATGATAACATTTTCGTGGGCCAAAATGTGCGTAGCTGAAATGAATGTACCAAATGAGCTTATTAACAAAGTCGTCAGGAATTCAAAGTACCCATAGCTTGTCATCAACAGTGCAGCGTTTGAAGAGTATGTTGTTTCTAACCAGATAATAATGCCGAATTTGTGTGTGTGTCTTTTCATGCCATTTACTTTTGATGTCTTTCCAAATCGGACAACTGGACTCGCATTCGAGAGGACGACGGTTCAATCCCGCGTCCGGCCATCCTGATTTAGGTTTTCCGTGATTTCCTTAAATCACTCCAGGCAAATGCCGGGATGGTTCCTTTGAAAGGGCACGGCCGACTTCCGTCCCCTTCTTTGCCTAATCCAATGAGACCGATGACCTCGCTGTCTGGTCTCCTTCGCCAAACAATCCAATCCAATCCAAATCGGACTTTTACCTTGTTCATGAGCAATATCCTTTAAAGATGTGGTGATGAAGTTTCCAAAGGCGACTTTCTGAATGTAAAGAATACTAAAATTTTTCTCGAGGTTGCCTTCTGTGTTACTTTTCTCAAGCCCAGCCGGTGCGCGTGACAGTGCGTCCGCAACAGTGTTCTCCTTGCCGGGAATGTAGACTATTGTGAAGCGGAATTCTTGCAGAAACAATGCCCAACGTTTTAACCTGTCATGATTTAATTTTGAAGACATAAGAAATTGTAATGCACGATGAACACTGTATACTTTTACGTGCTTACCAGGAAGAAAGAAACGGAATTCGTTAAATGCCCAAATGATAGCTAAAGCTCCTAATTCAGTAACGGAATAATTTTTTTCAGATTTTGTTAGCACTCGGCCAGCAAAAGCAATGGTTTTCTGAAAGGTAGTGTCATTTTCTATTGCTTCTTGAAATAAATGGGCACCAAGACCGACTTTAGAAGAATCCGTGCTAAGGCAGAAACCTTGCGACGGATCTGGACGAGCTAGTATTGGCGCGTTAAGTAGCGCTTCTTTCAAAGAATTGAATTCCAACTGTGCTTGTACGTCCCAGTTCCAAATAGTATTTTTTCCAGTGAAAGAACAAAGATTTGATGTAACTAGAATTTGCATATTCAGAAAACGACGGTAAAAATTTACAAGACCTAGAAAACTGCGGACTTGTTTTTTTGTGGATGGGACTGTAATGGCTCTGATTGCTTCTAACTTTTCAGGATGCGGCTGAATGTCTTCAGAAGAAATAATATGTCCCAAAAACCTCACCTTTGACCTACCGAATTCAGACTTTTCCAAGTTAACTGTAATTCCAGATTCTGCAAAGATACGGAACAAACTGTTGAGGATGCGATTATGTTGTTCCTATGAGGCTTCTGCTATTAGAATATCATCCACATATAAGGTGATGTGACGTTTTAAGAAATCAGGTAATATGGAATTTAGCCTGCGAATGAATGCTGCTGAAGAAATGTTCAAACCAAAAGGAAGTTTCCGAAACTGATAACAAACGCCGAAAAAAAGAAAAGCTGTGTATTTTCCACATTCTGGATGAAGTTCGATCTGATAAAAGCTGGATCTGAGATCAATAGAAGACAACACTTTTACACCATTAAGATTTTGAAGAAGTTCGTCCAACGTTTGCGGCCTGTCTGTTTCAGGAATGATGGTAGTATTGATTTGTCTCGAATCAAGACAAGCCTGATCGATCCATTTTTCAACAACATGTAATGCATTGTTGTATAAGCTAACTGCAGACTCAATAATGCCCTCGTCAAGCATAGATTGTATTTCTGTTCTAACACGGTCCCTATAATGTGTCGGAATTACGTATGGTCTAACACAAAATTTTGTGTGCTCACGAACACGAAATTGGTATTGATCCCTTGATTGTTCCTGTTTTGTGAGTAAAAACTGTGGAATGTGCTTGTAAAATCTCAAAAAGGTCCTGCCTATCAGTGTCATTACAATTCTCAATTGTTTGAATTTTATTCTGAATTAACTCATTAGTATCAAATGCGCCGTCGATATCATCCCTGTCAGTACTTGCAGAGTGATTGTTAGTGTCAAGTTCCGTCGAATATTCCGAACTGTTGTCTAACAGAAGGCAAAGCCGATTAATTTCCTCATCATGGTTTGTCATGTGAGTCATTGCCTATAGTCTCTTTGTTGGCGCGCGTCGTCATTGGGATTTGGAGATATAACTTCTACAAATTCACGTTGTCGAGAGGGCCCTGCCCTGTCTGAATCCAACCAGTTCTGATGAAATTCAGGTCTGTCGTTTTGTCGGTAGTTTACATAGTTTCTTTTTTTTCGGTCATGTGGTAGAGAATTTCTCCCGGAATCATAACTGCACGGTGGACCGTTGCGTCTGAAGTTATTCTATCTCCCTTGATAATAATTATTTTGGTTCCCATATTGTCTGTTTCTCTGATTGTCTCTGTGATAGTCATTACCACAGAGAGGTGATCTTTCCCTGTAATTGTTACTACTGTGCCAACGCTTGTCATACGTGTGGTGTCTGTTTTGGTCACGATTTACGTCGTAAGAATAGCCTTGTCGCACCCAGTTATTAATTCTGTCATCGCGGAAATGTGACGGATGTGACCTGTAATTGTTGTGCTCCTGTTTTCGCGTTCCGTGATTGTCAGTGTCAATTTCCAATTCTTGTAACAGTCCCTTAAAAGCTTCAATGTCGTCTTTGCAACGTCCTGTCAAAATAATATGTCGCAAATGTTCAGGCAATTTGATTGAGCAAATGCTGATGAGTTCTGAGGGGCTGTAGGGGTTTGAAAGATACTGATTCTTATGTAACATGTCTCCGAAATGTTTGACAAGACTGGAAATTTTTCAGATTGTTCGAAATGTTTCATCATTATGATGCTATGTTTTACTCGGTCTTGAGTAGCTTGAGACCAATATGCTGAGAGGAAGGTATGATAAAATTCTCCTTCACTGTGACTATCGTGAATAACCGACAGCATTCTTAAAGCTGGTTAATTCTCTAAGTAGCCACACATAAATTCTAACCTGTGCTTCAATGACCAGTTGGGAGGAAAACAATGAGAGAATTGATGAAGCCATGCTTGTGGATGAATGTCGTTGCCAGAATTCTTGAACGTTTTGAATTTACATGCAGTAATAAACAGCTTATAGTCAAAATCATCATGTCGGCAAGTCGCATATCGGTCATTGTTACTTCGTTTCGGCGGTTCCATCTCAAAATTCGGTGTTCTTTTAAAATTTCTGAAGTGCCCTGTGTTATTATTTTGTGGCTGTTCCGTATTTCTATGTCCCTCTTCCTGTATTGGAGCGCGAGTGTCCTCTGAAACATGTAATTTTGTATCATCTGTGTCAACTGATCTTGTACTTCCCGGATTTCTCTTTTGTACTGTGTATTGATTTGATTTTGATTTTGTTTGAATTTTCTAATTTGTTCATTCTCTTCTGTGTCAGTGAAGGCTACGGGTCTTGTGTCATTCAGATCATCATCTACCTTTGTACATAAGTTAGTGAACTGATTCGAAAGTTCGGCTACTTTCTCCGATAGTGAACTGATATCCTCTTTTCTGAACCAAGTTTCAGAGTGTCCATTTGTGTTGAAATAGTATCTACTGTGTCCTTTAAGTTTTCCTGAGTTTTTTCTAGTTGCGTAAGCGAATCCGTAGATGCAACTGAGTCAATTTTAGCTTGCAAGGTCTCGTGATTTTCATTAACAATAGTTTGCAGTTCTTTTATGGCTCCTTCGTGATTCTGTAATAAATTTTCATGACACCAAAAAACGTTGAAAATGCTCAAAAATTTGTGTTTTTACGTCATTAGAGATTTTTCGACATTTATATTCGATTTTAAGTACCTCTGCAGTTAAATCTTCACGTGTTTGTTCAAGCGTTTGTTCCATTGAGTCTAACTTTTGAAACTGTTGCTGTGTTTGTCTCTGATTTTGTTTAATTTCTTGCATTAATTGGAATAATAATGTACTAGTGTCTGGAATCTGTTTCTCTATGCTTTTTGGCAGTGCATTTTCACCGGCAACATTCACATTTTGACAAGCAGAAAATGTGTCTTGACTCATTTGAGAAAACGGTGAGGACCCAAAACCTGAATCTGCAGTATTTGCAAGATTGTGTCCTGTCATTCCCGATTCCTGAGGCGAGCTGTTGCCGACCGATCGATCGATAATGCTTCCATGTTCACTAATTGTTTCACTGTCTACATCATTATTTGCCGCCCGCTCCATTTCCCTATGCACAATTACCCAATTACTATGTTGAACATAAGTTAATTCATTACACGGTGGCGCTAACACACTGCTTTCGTCTTCACTGTCGTTTCTCAGTTTACTTTGGACCCTAGTATTACGTTTTTCACATGCCATTATTGCCACAATATTTCACACAATAACACAGAAAATCTCAATTTGAAGAGCAAAAATAAGAAAACACATTGACATAGCACTGAAAATAATATCTAGTTAATCGCAAGCGCAGCTTGGTGCAAATCTACATGCCTGCCACAACTGTTTTACTGTACAACAATGAAAGACTACAACTACAAAGGAAATTCTCTCTGTAATTACGCGTTAGCAATAAACAATAGCTACACTAATTACACAAACTAAAAGAAAAAAATCAGAAGATTCCAGCGAGGTATCCTCGGCTAAGGGTCGACATATGAAACCTCCCCTTAGAAACATTTATGAATGACTGTGCTGATAAACCTCTTATATTATTTGCTTTTCAAACAGCTGAGCAAAACTGAACGAACTCAGACATTACTCTCTTTACTTATTCTGATCAACACTAAACTGACACACAATATTTTTAACGCAACGCATTCTGACTTTTAATAATCCCTGCAAAAGAATGGCCCTGACTAACAATAACCTATACCTTTCATGAATCACTTACCTCACAAAAATCTTCGTTACTCCAACTACTGCAATACAGCGAGCGCCAATACTGCCAGCTAAATAAAAGATGCTAACTACTGAAGTCACTAACTACTGACAGGCATAGTTAGCAAATGAAAGATTTTGATAGAGGACAAACAATGTATTTACCTGACTAATGTTCAAAAGTCATCATATATATATCAGTTCATGACATCCAGTCTTACAAATTTACTGTCTCTGATGGACACACGTCCAGGTCATCCGCTGTCAAAATTCCGCCAGTGATTTTCATACAGAGCTCTAGGTGACGTTACCAACATAAAAACCTAAACAGCCTACTCACATGTTGTTCACGCACGTATCTCAAATAACATAATAGCTATGATTTTTTTTAAAAAATCTGGTCGTGCGGTTCTAGGCGTTGCAGTCCGGAACCGCGGGACTGCTACGGTCGCAGGTTCGAATCCTGCCTCGGGCATGGATGTGTGTGATGTCCTTAGGTTAGTTAGGTTTAAGTAGTTCTAAGTTCTAGGGGACTGATGACCTAAGATGTTAAGTCCCATGCTCAAAGCCATTTGAACCATTTTTTTTTAAATCTGATGATTCATTTTGATACATCCTGTAGTTTAATTTATCTTTTTTCCCTGCTGTAGTGAGATATGGCTTCGTTCCAGCTTTAAAAACAATTTCGATATATTAGATACATATCATTCGCAGCAACATACAGCCTAAAAAGAACGAAACGTAATGTAGCCAGAGACCACATTCTTTCACTACACTTCCTTCAAAATTTATGCTCCATAGTATTTGGAAAGTAGGTTCCTCAGTAGCTATGACTCACATCGACAAAATGGACACTTCATCATCAACCTATTATGTAAAACTATAAGATACGCAAGTATCAAAAGTATCAAATTTTCGTACCAATTAGATTCTTCAGAATGGAATAAGAAGTATTTTAACTATATATGACGGTAGTAACTGTTACCGAAATCCCGAAAGAACAGTTACCGTTGATGACCATGCCGCTTTGCTAGAAATGAAATGATAATTAAGTGGACACCCTAGCTTCAAGCAGGCGTTGATGTACTTCATTGGGGAGATGTTGAAAATGTGTGCCCCGACAGGGACTCGAACCGGGGATCTCCTGCTTACATCGCAGACGCTCAATCCATCCTTTTTTTTACGTTGAGCTACCGTGCCGGCTATTGAGCCACCGAGGGCACAGAGGATAGTGCGCCTGCAGGGACTTACCCTTGCACGCTCCCCGTGAGACCCACATTCTCAACACCACTACATTCGTAGTGCGCCTAATAGAAGTATTTTATAGTGATAGAAACTCACACAACGGAAAGAAGTTTTTTTAATTTTTTAAAAGAAGAAGAAAACCTCTACCGAAAATCTAAGTAGAGGAGTTGACGTCCTTTTGCTTCATTTAGACCTACATACAGTACTTTTTACAGCAAGAATATTCGGAAAACTCCTCGTGTACCGCTCGTTATCAGACGCTGTCTGGGAACCGCTTCCCGTGTGACGTCCCTTGCCGCAGAAAGACGCTGCCAGCCGCCGCAATGGCATTAAACCGCGCCGCTAGACTGCTTTCTGTCTGGCCGGGCGGGTGCTGAACGTAATGACATACATGGAAGATCATCCGCAGCATAGTGAACAAACAATTATGAACAGATTTCTAATAAATCCGAGATAATATGACCGTATTGTCCATAAGAAAGACTACGGATATTCGGAGGACAAGCTGCACTGGTGTTCGCGACTTTCAAGGATGCTCGATAGAACCTACAGGATTTGCATGATAGTGACCTACTACATTACGCACATCAAACTCCGCGTGACGTAGATTACAATAATTTCGAGGGAAGTAGCGGATGGTTGCGTAACTTCAAACCGTGCTACAGAATTGGAAGACGTGAGATAAAGAAATTTGAAACAAAGCGTTAATTTCCCAACGCACAGGCAACTGTGGAATCGTCCAGAAAATTTGTATATGAGATAAACAAACTTATCTCATCGTTTAGTCAGGCATTGTAAATTAGAGGCACCAAGAGAATGGTACAAAGACCAACTAAAGTCAATCATTTTACACATTCGCATACACTTATGCCGACTGTTAATCTGCATGGTAAATTGGTTGGAAAGTTCTTTATTGTGCTGCGAGGAGTTGAACGTACTATTCCCTGTACTATTCTTTCTCGTGTGCTTGATATTTCAAGTACACTACCGAATATTTACGTCACAGCGAACAAGTGCGGGAAAATGGGTGGAAGAGAAATACAACTATGGTATGAGCACTGCGTTTGGCCAATAGCTGGTCACACTTTAAAATCAAATGGTTCAAATGGCTCTGAGCACTATGAGACTTAAGGGGCTCCGGAACGCCCTATACTTGCAATGTTAAAATAACGCTTATAAATTACATCTTTCCTCACAAAGTATTTGAGGTAGGATGTTGAACTTTTTACAGATTATTTATTGGAATATGGGCTACAACTTAACACAGGGATTTTACAAAATTTTAGTTCAGTTATTAAAGATGATTTTTTTTCAATTGTAATGAAAATTCACAACATTTTTTTGCAATTTTTTATTTATATATTCAAAAATATACAGTTTTTTTTGGAAAAAGGCTGTGTTAAATTATGCAGAAGGTACTGTGTAACATTTACTGAAAGTTTGAAACAAATATGTTTGGAAGATCCTTAGAAAACATGTAATTAGTATGAGAAAATAAAAGTTTTAGGAATCGAGCGACAAAGATTGGATTAACTTTTTAGTGCATTCCAGGTCCAAAGGATGGATTATCTTCATCCTCTGCAAACTCCTCCTCCAGCTACCTCTTGTTCCTCCTCCTGTTTACTCTTGCTTGTATTTCTAGACTCTTTACACCCCTGTCTGCAGCCCGAAGGCGTTCCTTGTCTAAAGCAAGCATCGCTCGTACCATGTTAGAACCTATCTTGATTCCGATATTTCTAAATACCTTGGACCTTACAATGTTGCCATCATTGAAAGTCGCAACAGCAACTTTACTTTTACTCATTATTATACTTCAACAAAACAGAGACTCAAGAAACAGAATTAATTACGAATATTTTCGAGATAACGACAGAGTAAATAAACACGAAACAATCGACAACCACACCAGTGATATATATTGAACCATCACAGATTAGCCACAACACATACTTTATCTCACATCACTAAAATGTACCTGATGAACACGGACGTTAATAATAACACCATTTGACAGCAGTTTAACAGCGCCACAGTGGGTCACACCCATGTAGAACACATTTCAAAAAAAAATTTAAAAATAGTTGTAGTCTTCGGAATTGAATAAATTATATATCTATTAAAAGGTAATAGTCTGCAGATTCAGAAAACGCAAAAAAGTAAAAATTGAACTTTTCATGATTTTGTGCCTTTCCGGAGCCCCTTAACATCTGAGGACATCAGTCCCCTAGAACTTAGAACTACTTAAACCTTACTAAACTAAGGACATCACACACATCCATTCCCGAGGCAGCATTCGTACCTGCGACCGTAGCGGTCGCGCGGTTCCAGACTGAAGCGCCGAGAACCGCTCGGCCACATGGCCAGCGTCACACTTTAGCCTGATCCCTGTTATGAGTATTAAACCACAATCCTTTAGAGAAAACTGTCCCTCCTGAAAAGTCTGTTACACTGCAATTCATACCAGCTTCGGCGACAGGACAAATTCAGCCTCTGGATGTTTGTTCCTTTCCGTAGGTATAAAACTTATTATCGCACTAGCTGCAGCTGCGCCTTAAAGGATAGCCAGTTTCACGTTAAGCTCCACGGCAATTTCGCGTTCAGTTGCAAGCTATGGGAATTCCGTCAGTTCTCATCACCCCGTTAAAGCAGTATTACTCTACTATATGCATTCTTTAAGAGTGTATACCTAGCTGAACGTCCTGCACTGTTTATAACTCCCAAGGAGTTCGCCTTCGATCTCGATGGCTCGAACCTTTGTGATCACCGTGGTGCGCCATTTTCCATTTCTTTTTCATGGCGTAAGTTAATGATTTGTTTCGAACATTATCTGAATGTGGATCATGTCCATTTTGTGCATACATCCCACAGAATGTTGATCTCTGCACCTCCCAGACATTCATATTCTGTCTACCTCCTGATGCACATGGTGAGTCTATAGCAACTAATACTTTTTTCTGTCATATTTGTTAACACAACATATTCAAATGAGAATTACTAAGATTGAACTTACTATCTCGCAACCAAGACTTGTAAGACTTGAACCGTTTTCCGTGAAGCAGTTGCAGGCCTGTGCATTTATCATCTGGAGTGTAGCCACGATTCTCCGTTAGCCATATTATTGAGACAACAATTGCCGTTACTAAATTACGAATACGAAACATAGGCCCTAATTTCATGAAGAAATTTCTGAGAATGTACGTCTGGAGCAGACCGTTCCATGCTGATGTAGCAAGGACTGTGAGAAAACCGAACAGAAGAGAATCGAACCAATTCGGATGTGGCGCTACAGAAGGATGTTGAAAATTAGGTGGACTGATAAGAAATGACGAGGTTCCCCGCAGGATCGGAGAGGGAGGGAAGATGTGGAAAACACTGACAAGAAGAAGGGAAAGGTTGATACCACATCTGTTAAGACACCAAGGAATAACTTATATGGCGGAGTGGCCGAGCGGTTCTAGGTGCTACAGTCTGGAACCGCGCGACCGCTACGGTCGCAGGTTCGAATCCTGCCTCGGGCATGGATGTGTGTGATGTACTTAAGTTAGTTAGGTTCAAGTAGTTCTAAGTTCTAGGAGACTGATGACCTCAGCAGCTAAGTCCCATAGAGCTCAAAGCCATTTGAACCAATAACTTCTATGGTACTGGAGGAGCTGTAGAGGGTAAAAACTGTAGAGGACGACAGATACTGGAATATACGAGCTAGTAATTGAGGATGTAGGTCGGAAGTGCTACTCCGAGAGGAAAAGGTTGGCACAGGAGAGGAAATCGTGGCGGGCCGCGTCAAACCAGACAGAAGACCGGTAACTCAAAAAAACGGAAATACTTGCTCAAATATTTGTGTTTAAAGTTAATTGCCATTGGTGTTTTGCACGTGAAGACCATTGACAAATGAATTAAACTTGTTTCGTTCGATTAATGTCACACTAACCTAAGCAGTTAATGATACTGCTGTATAGCAGCTCTACGGCTTCCTCCTATGTAATTGTGCTGAATGGACTCTTGTGAATGTGTCTATGATTGTCTGTACTTTCTGCGTTCCCGAACGTTTGATAATACTAATCTGTATCGGATTTAATACGGAACCGTTTCAGTTATTGCGGGGATTGTATTATCGCAAGTAGCTTAGGTTACCTGTTATCGTGTCCATCAAATTGTTTGTTGCAAAGTGTCGATTAGACAGAAGGATTTTTGTCAGCATTATTGAATAATATGACACTGAACATCACTATTGCTTTGCTTTTCATTAAAATATATTGAAATACTCGTAAATGTTTGTGGTTTCTGCTAATAGGCACAGTTCGACTACATTTCTAGATAACTTCTCCGGACGTGAGCCTGCTGACACAATTTACAGATACCGGTTGCTATAATCAACTTATTCTGTATATATGTCACTGCATTGTCGGAATTCGACACATGGTGTAAATGCAGGGATGTGCTGTATGCCGTATATATTGCGACGCGTCTACAGTGCGTTATTACACAATGACCGGAATAATCTTTTTAGAGCACAGAATTATAGGTACTTGCACCATCCTTTGTCATCTGGTGTTCAATACGGTTCACTGCCATGGTGGAAATATACTGGGTGATCAAAAAGTCAGTATAAATTTGAAAACTGAATAAATCACGGAATAATGTAGATAGAGAGGTACAAATTGAGACACATGCTTGGAATGACATGGGGTTTTATTAGAACCGAAAAAAATACAAAATTTAAAAAAATGTCTGACAGATGGCGCTTCATCTGATCAGAATAGCAATAATTAGCATAACAAAGTAAGACAAAGCAAAAATGATGTTCTTTACAGGAAATGCTCAATATGTCCACCATCATTCCTCAACAATAGCTGTAATTGTGGAATAATGTTGTGAACAGCACTGTAAAGCATGTCCGGAGTTATGGTGAATCATTGGCGTCGGATGTTGTCTTTCAGCATCCCTAGAGATGTCGGTCGATCACGATGCACTTGCGACTGCAGGTAACCCCAAAGCCAATAATAGCACGGACTGATGTCTGGGGACCTGGGAGGCCAAACATGACGAAAGTGGCGGCTGAGCACACGATCATCACCAAACGACGCGCGCAAGAGATCTTTCACGCGTCTAGCAATATGGGGTGGAGCGCCATCCTGCATACTCATCGTAAGTTCCAGCAGGTGTTTATCAGCCAGGCTGGGGATGATGCGATTCTATAACATATCGGCGCACCCATCACGGTAACAGTTTTGCTGTCCAGCTCCATCCGTCGGACATTTTGTGAACTTTTTTTTTTGGATCTAATAAAACCCCATGTCATTCCAAGCATGTGTGTCAATTTTTACTTCTCTATCTACATTATCCCGTGATTTACTAAGTTTTCAAATTTATACTGACTTTTTGATCACCTAGTATATTTCCATCATGGCAGTGAACTGTGTTGAACACCAGATGACAAAGGATGGTGCAAGTACCTATAATTCTGTGCTCTAAAAAGATTATTCCGGTCATTGTGTAATCACGCACTGTAAACGCGTCGCAATATATACGGTACATATGTAATACGTAGTCAACACCCACTGGGTAGGCAGCGGCCTGAGCTGGCGAGGCGAGCGCATCGCTGCCGTTGCGCGCTTCGCTTACTCGGCCGTTGAGAGCTCGTGAAGAGGTTTCTGTGCTGTGGGCGCTGCGGAGAGCAAATTGTCGTGCGTTGTTTTCACAACGCTTGCAGATTGTCGTGTTCCGCGCCTCGCAGCATGGGAAAGAAGGGTGCGCAGAGGAAACCTGCCGCTACGAAGGGTCCTTCGGGTGTGCAACTCACTGAGTCTGCCTACCATTCGAGGAACTCCCGTGAAGACGAGTCGCGGCCTGTTCCCCCTTTGTACGTCAAGTGCAAGGGCGGGTGGACAGCGCTGTTCGACACCATCACGAAGTGCGCTCGGAACGAGGTGGTCTACGAGTCTGTCGATACAGACTCGCTGATCTGCGTTCGAGCTGCAAACGTGGCCGACCACAGGGCTATCAAGGTTGCAGTGGCCGACCACGTCGTCGACGCGCCGCCGGCGCGTGATAAGGCACCTTCCGTCGGAAGGACGAAGACGACCGAGGCACTCCTCAGGGGGTTACCTTGGTGCTGTGACGAGGCAGCGGTCCGGGAAGGGCTGCTGCGAGCCGGGTTTGGTTGTGCAACCGCAAGGTTGCACAACCGGACCGACAGGAAGAGGGCGCCGCTCTATGCCGTGACCGTGCAAACGGTCGACGGCGGGAGCGACATCTTCGACTTGCGGAAGTTGCTGGGCTTCCCGGTGACGACGGAAGCTCTCCCCACCGCCACGGACCCTCTGCCCCAGTGCTTCAGGTGCCAGGGCGAGGGCCATGTTGCGAAGTATTGCCGCAACGCAGCGCGGTGCGCCAAGTGCTCAGGCGAGCACGACAGCCGCGCCTGCGACCGCGGCAGCAACGTTCTACCGACCTGTGTCCGGTGTGGCGGCCCGCACGTCGCCAGTTGGCGCGGTTGTGCAGCCTTCTCAAGCCGCAACCGTGCCGGGGGCGGCGAGGCGGCCGCGGCCGTACCGACGCAGCGGCAGAAGCGAAGACGACGTCGGAAACGGCGTAGGGCGCAGAACAGCCCGGCGCAGCTGAGGGACGGCGCAGTAGCAGATCCACCTGCCAGGGGCAGGGACGACCGCTCGGAAACGGGCAGCCAGGACGCAGCTCGCCCTCCCGTGAAGAAGTGTGACCTCGAACTCGGCGCCGTCGTGAAGGAGGCCACAGCAGCCCTCAAAGCCGTCATGGCGGCGGAGAGGGCTGCCTTCGCAGTCGCCGTGGCTGCAGAGAAGGAGGAGGCCTTGAGGCAACTGCGAGCAGTCTTCGCCCAAGGCCCCAGCGCAGTCGTACCTGCGAACACTCCTGCGACCTCGCAGAAGGACGTTCGCGCGCCTGTCCCAGCGGTTGCCCCAGCAGCACCGCAGGTGAAAGGTGCAAAGAAGAAAACCGCCGCCCCAGCGGAACCGGTGGCGACGCCGACCGCTGCTGGAGCGGCCCCTCCAAGGGACCGAGAAGACAGAAAGGCAGCCATCATCGCGCAAGCGCGAGCGAACGGCGTGCATTTCTCCGACGCTGAAGCGGCGCAGCTCGCTGAGCAAGCGGAGCTGATCGAAGCTACAGCGCAGAAGGGCTGCGCCGTGCAGTAGAGGAGGACGCTGAACGGCAGCCGATCGCCGCCGTTCTGCACCAGCCTGATGAAGCTGCACCAAGTCACTGACGACAAGGCGCAGCAGAGTGCCTAACAGCAGCGCATGCGTTGCCGCGCCGAACTTTTATGTTACAGGGAGGAAGCCACTGCGGCCGGCCCAGGAGACTACAAGCGAGCCCAGCCGCAGCAACCGGACTGACCCAGCTAACGACCACGCAGTACATAGGTAACGTTGCACGATACCTCACGCTAACCTTCCCTCACCTTGCATGCTCTGTCGCAGCTAGCAAGCCGCTACTGCCCTTACTACCCGTCCTACTGTCGCAGAGGTTTTTTTCCCTTGGCGCTGGCCTTGGCACTTTTTTTCCTCTGCCCTTGCAACCGCTACCCTTCAATCGTTTTCGACCACTTCTATCTCCTGATGGACCATGTTAATGAGTAATCTTACCCAGACGCATGGATAACATCACAGCCTGCATCCTGTGACGCCTGATTCAAAAACTAACATGTTTACGGAGGTGACAGTAGAACTTTTGGTTTGGTCACCACATTGGTGTGGGCGTCGAGGGGCCCCATCCTTTAAAAAACCCACTGGGTATTCAATTTAAAATATTTTTGCATACAAATACAGTTTAATTTGCTCCCTCTGAAAATGTATTTTCACAACGTTATCAACTGTGCTAACTGTGTTGTGTTGTGTGTAATCAAGAGACGAGATGAATCTACAATTACCTCGCGATGTTTTCTGATACAGCCTACACTGTAGGATACTGTCTTTCTGATAAATTTTGTTATTGCATATGACGTTTTTTGCACATGGGAGGGACTTTACAGGGTTTCCAAATTTTCTGACTTTCTCTGTTGCGTAAGAAACGAATAGTCATGCTGCTGCAGCCTTTTAAACTGCAAACCTGTGATGATTTATGGTTTAGATCAGCTGTGTCTTCCGAATCGTTTGGGTTATCGCAGAGATAAAAGCCGAAGGTCACGTAGACAGCTGTGTCTCAGTTCGCGACGCCACGATAACAGCGTTTGGTTTTGCTATAGCATCAGTGGTAGCGATCACTGTGTACAAAGACGGGAATTTAACGTATTTTTTCTCCTCGTGGCCGCTGGGAAAGAGCACTGGGCCCAGGGCAGGATGCGGGATTAGGCTCCATCTCCAAATATAGTCATTCAGTTTTATTGTTTTCTTAAAGACGATTTGACATGATTTAAACATAACATAATTCGGGGAACACTGGAAATTATTAGGAGGAAATGTATAATAAATATAAGTTCTTACTAGCTGCTTAGCTGCTCCCTACAGTATTACCCGTTGTTAAACTGTTGGGTTGGTTTGGGTTGTTTGGGGGGAGGAGAACAGACAGCGAGGTCATTGGTCTCATCTGATTAGGGAAGGACGGGGAAGCAAGTCGGCCGTGCCCTTTCAAAGGAACCACCCCACCATTTGCCTGGAGCGATTTAGGGAAATCACGGAAAACCTAAATTAGGATGGCCGGACGCGGGATTGAACCGTCGTCCTCCCGAATGCGAGTCCAGGTTAAACAGTTGTTTATTAAGAAATGTTAACGCTGAAACTCACTATCCACGCCTACTGGACATTGCAAAATTTATCTCTTGGACGTGCTGAGGCACTAGCCTCTTGCAGCGCTTCAAATCGCGCGACATGGGAAATAATTCCGAAATTCTGAGACCGTGGGAGAAGCTGACAGAGTACATGTCGTTCACAACAACCCTTCTTACTTAAGGAAAAAAAAACATTACGTGACCGAGTAGAGAATTACAAAACGTTCTAGGAAAGAGAGTACATAATTTCACGATTGTTTGCCAGATGCCTAGTACGGAAACGTTCGTAAATGTCATTGCCTGTATCGAGAGTCAGATATCTATTGTAATACGTCTCCGTAAATAACTTTCAGAGATTGCTTGTTCTCTGCGTGTATGTTTACATTTATGGCTCTCGATACATGCGAGCAGCCAACGTAGGGCTGTGCGTGCAAAAGCATGGTGTGCTCACATCAATACCTGCCACTTTTAGCGTTCGTCCTTGACTCTTATTTACAGTGATCGAGAAGGCCACTATCAAAGGGAACTGCAAGCTTTTGATTTGGAAAGGCAAGTTTTTTGAGATGACAGAAATTGCTAGTATGAATACCGTCATCCTTTGTCTCCGCCGGTGATGAAGGAGAGCTGCATGGGTTCTCAGCTTCGTGATGCGTAACCTGGTGCCACTGCACAGTCTTGGTGCATCCAAGTTGCGCTTCAGTTACTTAGCTGCGGAGTTTAGTGATGCCTTGATCCTGCAGAAATATTTACGCTGTCCTAGATTTATGTACATACCTGTTAAAAACCAATCGCTACGCGAAACATAATGCATTCATTTCATAGTTAACTTTCATGAATGAACTTTTAGTCACATTATCAAAAAAATGGCTCTGAGCACTATGGGACTCAACATCTTAGGTCATAAGTCCCCTAGAACTTAGAACTACTTAAACCTAACTAACCTAAGGACATCACACACACCCATGCCCGAGGCAGGATTCGAACCTGCGACCGTAGTAGTCCCGCGGAGTCACATTATCCATTCCACGGGAACAGTACTCACGTTGCCATCCCATGGGAACAGTGATTCTTTTTCGCAGTAAAAGGTAACCTACGTGTTAATTCTGGGTACAGGCTATCTCCAATCCATCCAAATCTGTCTAGCCGCTTCAGCGTGACGGAGTAACAAACTTACTAAATCAACGAAGAAAGCATTTTCTACTGCGATGCAGCCAAGTTTTACAATAATTGTATTTCCAACCACGTAATCTGCCCTCGTGTGTGTGCCTTTTTCCAGCAGATAATCATACCCAACCTCACTAAAAGTTCACCACGTTCTACATGTAAAGACATTGCCTTTGTCATACAGCACTTAAATGACATCGCCGTTGCGAGCCTTGAAGTATCTCGGAAGCCATAAGATACGCCTTAGGCTCGGCGGTTAGAATGCAACGCTTTTGTATAGGAGGATGAATTAAGTACTTTGAGAATTGTATAAATTTTGTATTCATTGCGTTAAATTGTATTATGCAGGACATATCAAGCAATAAAACAATTTTCACAAATGCCACACAATTCAAAGTCAAAGAGTAAATAGCTTTCTCTAACAGTAGTTATTGTTCCACTTTTCACATTCTTTCTTCAAATCAATAAATATCTTGTTTTATACACTTTTAAAAGTAGCCTACGTGTTATTCAGGGTATAAGCTAATTCCACTGCAAATTTCTTCCAAATTGGTCCAGACATTTCAGCTTGAAGGAGTCACAAACATACTCGCACACAAAATTATAATATGTATATATGGAATTAAACAGTAAGCAAAGGTTCGTTAGGGCTATGTACACTACAGTAGTATACGTTGCACACGACACAAATTTAACTAACACCTATAAATATATTTGCTATTTTCATTTACATTATTTTTAATAATCTTTAAGATCATACTCTAAATTTCACATTTGTTTTGCAGTGAAGTGCTTGCTGCACTTTTATTACAGTGTGCAGTCTTTCCTTAATTCCAATGTAATTCAAAATGACACATTTCTGGACCATTCTTTATTAATGTTTAATTTGGTACCCACTGTTGTTTCAGAGGACTAGCAGTGGTACAGGGGGGCACACGGGATACAGACGGTTTTTAATGAAATAATACTCAGACAACTTTAAAATTAATGCATGTTTATTTACACAAAATAAAAGCTTATTATTTGCCATTTTAGTTAACAAAGTTATTCGTGAAAAATAATGTCATCAAGGTGATGTCCATCATTTTGAATGCAGGACTCAAGTCTCTTCTCAAAATCCTCCATCACACGGACTAAAACCTCTGCAGGGATGGCAGCAATTTCTTGAATGACTGCATTCTTCACCTCGTCCAAATTTCGTGGTTTGTGGTTATAGACACGGTCCTTAAAGTACTCCCACAGAAAAAAGTGACATACTGACATGTCGGGAGACCTGGGTGGCCAAGGAACGTTGCCAAAACGTGAGGAAATCCGGCCAGGAAACATGCGTCTAAGAACTGTCATTGAAGTGTCTGCGGTGTGCGATG
This sequence comes from Schistocerca cancellata, assembly GCF_023864275.1. Taxonomy (NCBI): domain Eukaryota; kingdom Metazoa; phylum Arthropoda; class Insecta; order Orthoptera; family Acrididae; genus Schistocerca; species Schistocerca cancellata. Next base: position 64,557,549 of record NC_064631.1, on the reverse strand, counting down.
GTGCCCCATACTGCTGGAACCAAACGCATTTTAAAAAAGATTCGTCGTCGTCTTTGTTCTGGTTTCAAGAATGTTTGAAGCATACAAATGTAACGAACCGAATTAACAGCAACTGTGCCCTGTTCTCTTCAAAAAATAAGGTCCAGTAATGCCAACAGAGCCTAGAGCACACCAGACTGGTACTTTTTCTGAGTGTACAGGACGCTGGTGGATAAGGTGTGGATGCTCTGGAGCCCAGTAACGTAGGTTTTACTTATTCACGGTCCTGTTTAAATGAAAATGAGCTTCATCGCTCATCAATAAAATTTCATTTTCATTCGATCCCAAAATCACTTGCATTCTGTAAGCGAAGTCTTCTCATACAGCAAAATCAGTTTCCTTAAATTGTGGGACAATGAGCATTTTGTGGGGATGGAATTTTAATTCTTTATGCAAAATTCGTCTAACAGATTCACGATTGATTCGTAACTCACTAGCATGACATCTATCTGACCATCCTGGGCTTCTGACTGCCGCTTGCCTTACCCTTTCAACATTTTCTGGTGTTGTTACTCTGCGTCTCGGGCCAGGATGCTTCTAATCCAGTATGTTTCCAGTTGATCTGAAGTTTTCCACCCATCTGAGGATTGTGTTACGGCTCGGAACAGCTACATGTCGACCGACATTAAACCGCGCACGAAACAATCGCCGCATAGCAATAATAGACTCACCACTTTTCACGAAACTGTCATAGACAAACACTCGACGTTGCAAGTCCCACTGCTCCATAGTGACCAAGTAAATTAAATGGCGTCTTGTGTGGATCAGAACTCTCCCCACCACTACCACCTCCCACCACCGCGTCCTCAGTACTACGCAGTTCAAAACCGCCCGTCTCCCGTGTGTCACCCTGTATTATGATACGGCTTGTACAATGTTCCATTAAAATCAAAGTCATCATGAACATAGTAAACCAAAAAATTGTCGTAAACTAGTTCTGCGCACGCACATGAGGTCTCTGGCAGCTGCTTAAACGAACCTCATCATGTCTTCAATTTCCCACTACAGCACTGAAAGAACTAACATGCCAATCGGATGAAACATGAATAAATGTGTAACAGTTAAACATATCTCGAAATAATACCAACATAAATATTGGACCGAATTAGTGGTCACGAAGACGTCAGCGCCTCAAGACCGCCACAGGTAGGGAACTGGATAATAGCTCGACCGAGACCTACAGAGCAAGAGAGAAAGCTGTACGACTGATGAACCTGATGAACTCACAAATTCGATTTCACATGCTAGCCAATAATGCTTTACTTTAAAATTTCATTTTTCAAATTGCTTTAATTTACTTTCACTTCACTTTAAAAAAGTAGGAAGTATTATGCGGATTTGTACATTGACGAATGATTGGCATCTGTCCCCACGCGTTCTCTGGCGTGCCCCCAGATTTCAGTAAAGAGACATCAGCACACTCGCATGTAAACCGCAATGAGTCTTGCAACGAGTAGCGTATTATAACTTATTTGCTTATAACACTTTCAATGGCGCTTTGCGAGCCATTCGTCCAATGTTTGAATCACATTATGAAAGCCTAGCTCCTTCGACAAATTAGATTTAATTGCCAGGTCCCCAAATGTATAAGATGTGTAGTTGATCTGAGACAGTTTTTAACACGAGCCATAGTACTGAATGACCTTTCTCCTACAGTTACAGTTACTGTAACCGTGCAAAAGTTGCACAAAGCAAGACATACATTCACAAATAAGCTTGAAATTTTAAGCTCAAGTAACTCATTCAAGAAGTATAATGTTCCCAAGGTAATGTTTTCAAAGTTTAAAGTATGATTTGATTTCAAGTATTTAATTTCTCGTTCTAAATCTGTTGTGACATTATTATGGTAAACTGCTGCCTCAGCGACCTTTACGTCAGTGATCTTTGAGTAATTCCATAAAAATCCAGGTCTGTCATTTAAAATATTCACTGATTGATATTGGGTTTTCAGATTATACGCTAGATTGGCTCTAATGCCATAAAAATATCTTCGATAAATCTCCTGAATTCAAAGCTGCTCCTTCATTCCTGTTTTTATTATGAATGATTTCCTCTTTTGAAACGTACCTCCGAAAATTCAGGAGCAATATTAATAACACTGTTAACTACTTCAGACAGAATGCTTCTGAAGTCAGCTGGTATCAACAGTTGCAGCCAAAATGGTGCCATGATTAAACGCTTCAAAAGATGGATACAATCGGAATCATCCCGTACCACAGAACGTGTTTCACGTGAAAAATTTAAAGTACTGAGAGTTCAAACAGCAATGGCAGTCTTATTCAAGCAACGAGTATCAGATGTAGAATACAAAGACATTCCAGCACTCTGTTTCTGAACTGTTACTGAAAAGATTGTAAAGTTCTTGAATCACTCTGGAATAAGTATCTGCTTCATGAGAACTCTCAGCTACATGTACCCCATATAAGGCTAAGACAATCACACACAGAGAATTTTCCAAGAGGTTACTACAGCAGAAAATGTGTCTGAGTTCATACTACTTCCGTTATCATAAACCTGTCGGCGACATTCATTGATAGGAACTGAGTTCTTCACAGGGGTTGATCGAATTAAATGTGCAATAGCAACTCTTGTTTTCTGATCGAAATCTATGAATCCCAAGAACATTTATTTAATACTTATCAGTTCACTTATTGAAGTAAACATGACGCAGGATGAATTTTGTTTGTTCAAGAGGGTTTGAACCAGGAACTGCATCAACAATAACTGAATAATACTTCGCATTTTCTATGTGTTCCAAAATGGCACTTCTGACATGATGGACACAGCTATAAATAAACTCATTCTGGTACCACCAAACAGGTAATGCACTTGTAAATGCTTTCCAGCCTCTTGTCCGTCTCTGACCCTGCTAATGTGCAAGAACAGTATCGTAATAACTGAAGGACCCTAATATTCAGAGTAAATTTCTATTATTTGGATCTCCCAGTTTCAAGGTCAAACCTCTTTCACCAAGAAAGAATGTCACATCAAGTAATGGTATTAGTACCTGCTTCCAAAAAGAGGTTACATTTTCAATCTGCTTCTCGGTTCTTTGGAATACAGTACCGGAGCACTTTAACTGAATCTCAAAGTTTCGCCATTTCAAGTAATATGCTTTATGAAGATCGCTAGACTGATGTTCTTGAATACTAAGAAATAATTTTTTTTCCACTTTAGTGGTACGAATATCCTGATTCTGAACGAACAGTCTGAATTAACCGTCCCAACCCGACTAGAAAAAAGACGGCATGGTAAACAAAATAATGCTAGTTGACTTTCCTTCCTAACTAACCAGTCAGAGGACACAAATTCATCGTTCGGAAATTTACACCGAAGTAGAGATGTAGGATATAGAGGAGAATTATCATCTGCTTGAAAATGCTTGAATAGTTTTACTGCTTCTTCTACTTCCTTAGTTGTAGAATTTAAAATGTTTAAAGTTCTAACATCAAAACCATTATGAGCACTGCTCGATTGTTCATCTGGGGAAAAAGAAAACTTAAACTGCTAGATGCGACTTTAATAAACGACCTAAATCTTAACAAAATGATTATAAAATGAAGAGAATTATCTTACAGCAAATATATGAAAATGGCATCTTAAATCACTTCCTTCAGGAACAAGTTGAATTAGGTTCATCAGAGTAATGATCACAGGCAATCATGACCACAGAAATGTGTTCACTTATTCCAGAGTGTCACGATTAGCTGAAAGCTGATCGAGTGGTGGACAATGGATGGTACGACTAGTGTGGACTAGTCACAAGAATTTCTTCTGGCTGTCCCGAGGATGTTCCAACCCTGCTCTTTGTATTCAGTGTCAAAACTCTGTTCAAGAAAAACCTCAACATTGTGAATATTTAAGACTGTAGTAACCACAACCAACTGCGAGAACGCCTTGGGCTGCGGATCGGAGCCGCCAGGCGGGGAAGCCGCTGGCTGTGGAGCACACACCACCGGGTAAACACAGGACGAGTCGGACGACAGACCAACGACAACCGACAACAACCGACCACGACCGACTATGGGCGACACAACAAGGAAGAGATAAACAACGGAGGTTTGTAGAAACCACAACACCAAACACCAACAGTAAATCCACTCGGAACCAGAGCCAGGCAAAAATCAACAACGAGCAACGACAAAAACACAGTACCACCGAGATAGAAACTCAATCCAGAGCGAGTACGAGACTGACTGGACTAGGTTTTTTTTTGCTTTATTGTAATTTTCATACCGATACATACATTGGTAGGCTGGCAGCAGCATTGTACGTTGCTCTTCAGCCTTCGAGTTTCCAGTGAGAAAAAACATTAAGAAGATACATAATAGATAGAGTGATGGGTAAAAAACAGTAGACACACAAAAATACAAAACACGGAGCCGTTTGCACTCGATGAAAATTACACTGAAACACGTTGGCACGGCGCACAAACACTGATGATTCGACGGCACAGGTGAACGTTGGAGTGTGACGGTGAACACTAACACAAACACGATGGCACACACACGAGAAACTGATGGCGATGATCTCTGGCGCGCGAACGTCCACGTAATGTGTGCGAGTCTGGGGACCTGCCAAGAGGGGAAGAGGGGTGAGGGGGAGGGAGAGGTGAGCGCAAAGATGCCAATGGCGGAGGAGATGGGAGGAGAAGTAGAGGGACGGGGATAGGTGAAGCCCGGGGGACGAGTGGGGAGAAAGGGAGGAGGGAGGGAAGGAGGAGAGAAGGGAGAGAGAAGGTGCCCAAAGGAAAGAAACACAGGAAGAGGGAGGGAGGATCAAAGTTGGTAGGAGGGGTAGATGGAGGTGAGGAGGGCATCATCAGGGAGGGGGAGCTGGCGGAAGCCACTGAAACGTCCCCTTTGAACAATTTTACATGTGAAACGTCCACTTAGAACAATTATACAAGCCTGTGCTTAACCTGACACACAATATTATTTAGCGCAACGCAATCTGACTTTCAATAACCCCTACAAAACAATGGCCCTGACTAACTTTAACCTATACCTTTTACAAATCACTTACCTCACAAAAATCTTCGCTACTCAAGCTACTGCAAAACAGCGAGCGCCACTACTGCCAGCTAAATAAAAGATTCAAACCACTGAAGGTACTAACTACTGATAGGGATAGTTAGCAAATGAAAGATATTAATAGAGAACAAACAATGTATTTACCTTAATATTCATAATTGACAGATTATCAAAACTCCGCCATCTCTCTCCCCACGTCCACCACTGCTGGCGGCTCACCTCCAACTGCCCAACGCTATCTGCTGTTCACATCCAGCTATAGCAGTTCATGACAACAATGGCAGGCAACAACGCAAACTAGCCACATACTGCACACAGCACAGCCAGTGATTTTCATACAGAGAGCGCTACGTAACGTTGCCAATAAGAAAACATAAACAGCAAACTTACATAAAGAAAACATAAACAGCCTACTTACATAGCCCCCATGCTCCCCACAAAAAATTTTACAAATGTTTTTGGCCAGTGGCCAATAATGATTTGATAAAATTTTTCATAATTACAATAACAAAGATATCAAATGCACACACTTATTGATACAATGTTGGTCAACAGCTAAAATTTTTTTCACAGTCAATAAAGACAGTCCAGATTGTTCATCATAATAGTAATTACAGTTTTTGTTTTTCACAAAGTCTCATTAGTAAAAGAAATTGCACATAGAAGTAGTGGATTTCCATGCAGTCTTGAAGAAGTAGTGTTGTCCTTCCAACGGAAAGACAGTGCTGACTCTTGACATGCTGACAGGTAATGGGCCACAACAGAGCAAACCCACAGCAGAGTCAGTCGACGTTTTGAAGAAGATTGGTAGGTAGGTCATCACAGAGCAGACCCACTGTAGTCCTGGTAGAGAGTATGGTATTGGTGAGTCATCAAAGGTGTAGACCCACTGTAGTCCTTGTAGAGATGGCTAGCAGCCATCCGTTGCGACTGTGCAGGTGCACAATCAGCATTGAAGAGTCTTGCGGGTAATATAGCAAGTCCATGAACCACCACTTGTGCACTCACAAAGTTTTTGGAATTGTCCTTAGAACCAGCAATGCTGTTATCCAGTCCCTTGCTGAATTATTAACACACGTGCAAACACTATCAGTCCCTACTTCTCACATATTGTCCATATACTATGACCAACAGAAATGTGTGCAGTGAAATGAATGCTTACAAGTTACTTAATTTGATGAACTGGTGTCAATTACAATTATATAACATAAGAATACAATTACAAAGATACAAAATACATCATTAAAAACATAACAATACAGATAACATTTGTAGTACAGGCTTTACAAAAGAATATAAATAAACATATACATCAGTGTTACAGGAATGATGACATGAGTACAAAAATAAAAGATCAGAATCACTTTTGAAACGTCAACTTCACACATGAGCATTAAAACAAAACAGAATAAATAATGTCTAAGCATCTTTACAAAGAAAATAACAGAGTATTAGAAAAATTCTACAACATAGCTCTCATCAGCTAAACACATAAACACATAAAGACAGGAAAACCACAAATACACAAGGGTACACAAACACATAGTGGGATAACACAAAAGGAAAGGACAGGGTTTGTTTTCAGTGTAACATTTGGTACTGCAGTCCACCCCACAACTTCATTCGATAGATCTTTCGTCTTATTTCAACATTTGTTTCCACCAAAAAAATCCTATCCAAGCATGCTTTCTGTATTTATATGTTCACACATTGCTTACCTCATCATTTATTTCCAAGAAAATCCTACCTATACCTCGTTCCTGTATTCTATCCATATTTCTTTCAAAATAATTATTTCTGATTGTACAATACTCATTGGGGCCCAAATCTTTCTTCGCAATGCATTCTTTACCTATTCTCCATAGTCAGTTTCTTATATAGTCTACCCCCTCTTAAGCTAACTTAAATCTACTGAGCTCAGATATATATACCAAAGGACGAGGCAATGCAGCATCACAACAAATCAACACAAACAGAAATGACAAAGAAATGCAAATTGGCAAAGCTAGCAGCATAAATTAGCAAAAGTCAAATTCAATAACACTATGCCTTGCAAACAGCAGCAACTTATACCTAAACATGACATAGCGCAAGCAGAAAAAATATTACAGTAAAAACAATAATGCAGACAAGGGAAATGCATATTCACATCTTAATGTCTATGTAATTAAAGTGGTGCACCACAACAACTGATTGTAAAAAAATATTACCATGTACTTGAAAAGAAAATTATGTTTTACTGTTACGAGTTCCTTCGTATTGTTCTTTCCTTTCCAAGTGCTCCTTTTTAAAGAATGTGGATCATAAAATAATTATTTAATAGATCTGTTGACAGAAAGAGTTCACATTAGCAAATGCATCTCATTTTATAAAAGCAATGCTGCAACACAGCTGGAAACCAGATATCAAATGAAATAAGCAATTACGCAAACCAAAGCATAAAAATGTCATTCAGTAGTCATGTGACATTTCATTTCATAAGTTAATGGCTCTCAACTCTCGTAGAAAGACACTTGTCGTAATCAGGTGTGCAGATGTACGAATATTTCCCAACAATTCATAAGCATTTCAGTAATTAGCACAAAGTGCGAGTAATCATATGTTTTCAAGTAACGAGGGTGTCGCATTAGCGATGAAAGGCACACCCTAATGGCTTGTTCTCCAGGTGTTTGACCCAGCTGTGTGCCCACAACGCATTACAAAAATCATATGTTTTCAAGTAACGAGCGTGTCGCATTAGCGATGAAAGGCACACCCTAATGGCTTGTTCTCCAGGTGTCTGACACAGCTGTGTGCCGACGTCGCATTATGTGCAGGTGGTCACTTAACTTTCTTACGGAAATATTTACGACAGCAGTTTCCGCTACAGTGACAGTCTCATATACAAAATTTCACAGGTCAAGAATTAGCGTTGCAAATGTGTAGAAACAAAATGCTATTGATATGACAGTGTCCAAAAAATTTTCGTCGGCATTGTGATACATTCACGCATTTACACACACATTTCATAACTCTTAAAGTACGATTCTTTGTTTCCAACATCCTTTTTCACAAGTCTGCGTCCCTAACCACTATTCATTATTCATATACATATAAACAGGTAATCACCTTCCTCATATATGGTAGCATCATCTTATTGACATAAACATACCTCAACAGCATAATACACATCGTCGTCGTAAAAATAACACCATAACACCTCAGTCAAATCTCAAAAACGTCGTAGCTTTCTGCAATTGTTTCAAAACCTAAAGAAAATTCTCTGCTCATTTCAGTAGTGTCATCTACCTCAAACGTACTTTAAAAATCATGATCTCATGCCAAATACATCATTCAAGGCTCTCATAGTATCACAATGGTTCCGAAAAAATATGAACAGTTCACACAGTACAGACAAAATACAATTTCGTAAGTGTGAAGTTACCCAACTGTGCAATTGCGTAAACATCTGTCACTGACGTAGTAAAAAGGTTTGTCTCTCTCAGTTAAATGATCAGATAGCTGTGTAATTTATGTGTTAGAGAAATATGGTACCGATGTGTAAAGTTGTATAAGCAAATACCATATTAGCTAGGGCTCCTTGTGCTTGCCAAACACATGGTACACAAAGTAGGCGTGTACCCCCCTGAGGTTTATTGTAATTATACCCTCAGGTGTTACAGATTACAGCAATGGAATGAAATGTATCACGAAAAACTTTCTTTGTAATTCAAAAATCTTTAACAATAAATGTTTTAAGTACAAAATTAATCACTCAAATACGTGTCCTGTAGCGCTAAATGTGCGTCTTGCTGTAAGATAATCTCTGGGAAGTGTCGTAGTTATTGTCCTCCGAAAGCTAAGTTCTGCAGAAGTCAATGTACTTACCTCATGATACACAAAAGTGAAATGCTTTGCGTATAGATAACTTAGTTATTACGCTTATTGCCGTGATGAAGAAAGTACTGTGCTGTAACGTATTGTTGTGCTACAGAAAAGGTTGTCTCCTTGTAGCTACACCACAAAAGTCACCACTAAAACATGTCTCACTTTATAGAAGAATTCAGAAAAACTGTGCAGATATCAAACAGATACACCGCAAAAGCAACATTGTAAATTGTCACTCATTAGTAACGTCGTGATATAATCGTGTAGCTGTCACACAAACCAACCACTGTGTCATCTGGCATTTCACAGAAAGCACCTCAAATCCAGAATCCACTCGTAAGCAAACCAAAATGTTGCATGAAAATCTCATTAGCAGTGCTGGTATATGTTCTAAGTATGTAAGCCGTATATTCGTTACGTAATCGTGCAACTAACAAGGAGGAATGTATAAATAACAACACTGTGTCGTCTGTTCGCAATAACAATGCATTCGCAGTTACTTGTCTAAGTTACCTATGTTCTTGACTGGATGGTTAGTTAGCTTTAAAACATAGTTGCATGTTAACAGTTTCTCAGTGTGACAAATTGTACAAGTAGCGTGAAGTGAAAATTGCAAAGACTAAGCTAAAAAGCAGATTATCTGTCAATAAATGGTTTTACATGAGAAATGTGGTGTAAACCTTTACTCTTCCTAGTACGCAGAGTTTCAACTTCAACGCAATTATCATGTGGTATACGTCGGATTCTGTAAGGTCCATTGTAAACTAGAAAGAATTTGTGACTCAAGTGTTTCTTCTTATGTGACAATGAATGAGCTTTAATGAGAACTTTCTGACCAATATATAATTTCTTTGCATTTGCTTTACCGTGTAGTTTTCTCCTTTTGTCTGCTGCAGATTTTATATTTTTAAGAGCCAAATCAATTATGTCTTTGTGTCGAAGTTTACGTGTATTCGGGAAAGGTACAAGCTCTCTGATTCTGTTCGGAGGTTCTACATTCTTCAGTACAAGAGTAGGTGGTAAAGCAGTGGAATCATGAGGCATTTCATTCAGCACATTTTGAAATAAATGTAAATATCTGTCCCAATGCTGATGCTTTCTGTGACAATAAAGTCTGCAAAGCTTATTGATTTCTTTCATAATCCGTTCAGACGGGTTACAGTGTGGTGAATACAATGAAATAAAAACAGGTTTGATTTTATGATTCCGAAGCATGCGTAACCAAACAGCAGATCTGAATTGCGGTCCGTTATCTGAAATGACTTTACTAACGTGTCCAACTTCACGTAAGAAATTTTTAACAAAGGCGTTGGATACAGACCGTCCAGTGGCTTTACGTAACGGAGTAAAAGAAACAAATTTTGAAGTAAGTTCAACAGCGACTAGAACGTACGAAAATCCATTCGATGTTCTGACAAGGGGTCCCAAGAGATCAACAGCAGCAAATTCTTTTAATTTGGAAGGAATAATAGGAAACAACGGAGCACGATGTGAGATAGTAGATGGTTTCGCCTTTTGACAAAGTTTACAAATAGACAAGACTCTTCGAATTCGCTTTTCCATATTGTTAAAATAACAAGTCGTTCGAAGAATATGATAACATTTTCGTGGACCAAAATGTGCGTAGCTGAAATGAATGTACCAAATGAGCTTATTAACAAAATCGTCTGGAATGTAAAGTACCCATAGCTTGTCATCAACAGTGCAGCGTTTGAAGAGTATGTTGTTTCTAACTAGGTAATAATGCCGAATCTGAGTGTGTGTCTTTTCATGCCATTTACTTTTGATATCTTTCCAAATCGGATCTTTATCTTGTTCATGAGCAATGTCCTTTAAAGATGTGGTGATGAAGTTTTCAAAGGCGACTTTCTGAATGTAAAGAATACTGAAATTTTTCTCGAGGTTGCCTTCTGTGTTACTTTTCTCAAGCTCAGCCGGTGCGCGTGACAGCGCGTCCGCAACAATGTTCTCCCTGCCGGGAATGTAGACTATTGTGAAGCGGAATTCTTGCAGAAACAATGCCCAACGTTTTAACCTATCATGATTTAATTTTGAAGACATAAGAAACTGTAATGCACGATGATCACTGTATACTTTTACGTGCTTACCAGAAAGAAAGAAACGAAATTTGTTAAATGCCCAAACGATAGCTAAAGCTTCTAATTCAGTAACGGAATAATTTTTTTCAGATTTTGTTAGCACTCGGCTAGCAAAAGCAATGGTTTTCTGAACAGTAATGTCATCTTCTATGGCTTCTTGAAATAAATGGGCACCAAGACCAACTTTGGAAGAATCAGTGCTAAGGCAGAAATCTTGTGACAGATCTGGATGAGCTAGTATTGGCGCGTGAAGTAACGCTTCTTTCAAAGAATTGAATTCCAACTGTGCTTGTTCGTCCCAGTTCCAAATAGTATTTTTTCCAGTGAGAGAACAAAGTTTTGGTGTAACTAGAATTTGCATATTCAGAAAACGACGGTAAAAATTTACGAGACCTAGAAAACTGCGGACTTGTCTTTTTGTGGATGGAACTGGAATGGCTCTGATTGCTTCTAACTTTTCAGCATCCGGCTGAATGCCTTCAGAAGAAATAATATGTCCTAAAAACTTCACCTTTGACCTACCGAATTCAGACTTTTCCAAGTTAACTGTAATTCCAGATTCTGCAAAAATACGTAACAAACTGTTGAGGATGCGGTTATGTTGTTCCCATGAGGCTTCTGCTATTAGAATATCGTCCACATATAAGGTGATGTGACGTTTTAAGAACTCAGGTAATATGGAATTTAACCCGCGAATGAATGCTGCTGAAGAAATGTTCAAACCAAAAGGAAGTTTCCGAAACTGATAACAAACGCCGAAACAAAGGAAAGCTGTGTATTTTCTACATTCTGGATGTAGTTCGATCTGATAAAAGCTGGATCTGAGATCAATGGAAGACAACACTTTTACACCATTAAAATTTTGAAGAAGTTCTTCCATCGTCTGCGGCCTGTCTGTTTCAGGAATAATGATAGTATTGATTTGTCTCGAATCTAAGACAAGTCTGATCGATCCATTTTTCTTCTCAACAACATGTAACGGATTGTTGTATGAGCTTACTGCAGGCTCAATAATGCCCTCGTCAAGCATAGATTGTATTTCTGTTCTAACACGGTCCCTATAATGTGCTGGAATTACGTATGGTCTTACACAAAATTTAGTATGCTCACGAACACGAAATTGGTATTGAAATCCCTTGATTGTTCCTGTTTTGTGAGTAAAAACTGTGGAATGTGCTTGTAAAATCTCAAAAAGGTCCTGCCTATCAGTGTCATTACAATTCTCAATTGTTTGAATTTTATTCTGAATTAACTCATTAATTTCAAATATGCCGTCGATGTCATCCCTGTCAGTACTTGCGGAGTGATTGTTAGTGTCTAGTTCCGTAGAAAATTCCGAACTGTTATCTAACAGAAGGTAAAGCCGATTAATTTCCACATCATGGTTTGAGAGCCAGTCTTCAAATTTCAAAGCTATTGACATACCTTCTTTCTCTAAACTTATTTCAGCATCGTGAAAGCTTAAAATTGCTTTGTATTCATTCAAAAAGTCTACTCCCAGTATAATTTCCGTCGACAATAATGGAACAATAAGAAAGTTCATAGAGAAGCTGTGGCTTTGGCAAAAGAATTCTAAATTGGTTTGTTGGCGTACATCTACACTTTTTCCAAAGATTGCACCTTGTAATTTAATCTTACGTAACGGAAGTGTGGGACAATCGTTCGATTTGTTGCATTTGCTAAAAGCTGTTTCACTAATTACTGAAATGGGACTGCCAGAGTCAAGTACTGCCGTAAATTTTACGTCATTTACAGTAATATGAATCACAGGATATGCAATGTTGTTATGTTTTACGTCGTGTTCCTGGAGTAAGATGTCCCTAATGTCTTCCATTTTTACGTAATTACTAGCTACGGCAGCTGCGTCGTCAGTTTCATAAGTACGTCTTGTGGCTGCCAGTGGTGTGAGTCATCGCCTATTGTCTCTTTGTTGGCGCGCGTCGTTATTGGGATTTGGAGACCTAACTTCTACAAATTCATCGTGACGAGAGTGCTCTGCTCTGTTTAAATCTCGCCAGTTCTGATGCAATTCAGGTCTGTCGTTACGATCATATCGTCTGTCGTCATGTCGGTAGGTTCGATAGTTTCTTTCTTGTCTGTCACGTGGTGGAGAATTTCTGCCTGAGTCGTAACTGCGTGCTGGACCGTTGCGTCTAAAGTTATTCTGTCTCCCTTGATAATAGTTATATTGGTTCCCATATTGTCTGTTTCTCTGATTGTCTCTGTGATAGTCATTACCGCGGAAAGGTGATCTTTCCCTGTAACTATTACTCTGCCAACGGTTGTCATACGGGTGGTGTCTATTTTGGTCACGATTTGTGTGGTGAGAATAGCCTCGGCGCGTCCAGTTATCGTTTCTGTCGTCACGGAATTGTGACGGATGTGACCTGTAGTGATTGTTTTCCTGTTTTCGCATCCCGCGACTTTCTGTGTCAATTTCTAATTCTTGCAACAGTCCCTGAAAAGCTTCAATGTCGTCTTTGCAACGTCCTGCTAAAATAATATGTCGTAAATGTTCAGGCAGTTTGATTAAGCAAATGCGGATGAGTTCTGAGGGGCTGTATGGGTTTGATAGGTACTGATTCTTGTGCAACATGTCTTCAAAATATTTGACAAGACTGGAAAATTCAGATTGTTCAAAGTGTTTCATCATCATGATGCTATGTTTTACGCGATCTTGTGTAGCTTGTGACCAATATGCTGAGAGGAAGGCATGGTAAAACTCTCCTTCACTGTGGCAATCGTGAATGACCGATCGCATTCTTACAGCTGGTTCATTCTCCAAGTAGCCACACATAAATTCTAATCTGTGCTCCAATGACCAGTTGGGAGGGAAACAATGAGAGAATTGATGGAGCCATGCTTGTGGATGAATGTCGTTGCCAGAATTCTTAAATGTTTTGAATTTACGTGTAGTAATGAACAGCTTATAGTCAAAATCATCGTGTCGGCGAGTAGCATGTCGGTCATTGCTACGTCGTGTCGGCGGTTCCATCTCAAAATTCGGTGTACCTTGCCAATTTCTTTCATAATTTCCGAAATGCCCTGTGCTATTATTTTGTGGCTTTTCCGTATTTCTAAGTTCCTCTTCCCGTGTTGGAGCGCGAGTATCCTCTGAAATATGTAATTCTTGTATTACCTGTGTCAACTGATCTTGTACTTCCCGGATTTCTCTTTTGTACTGTGTATTGATTTGATTTTGATTTTGTTTGAATTTTCTAATTTGTTCATACTCTTCTGTGTCAGTGAAGGCTATGGGTCTTGTGTCATTCAGATCATCATCTACCTTTGTAGATAAGTTAGTGACCTGATCCGAAAGTTCGGCTACTTTCTCTGATAATGAACTAATTTCCCCCATGTGTCTTTCTACTGTGTCCTTTAAGTTTTCCTGAGTTTTTGCAAGTTGCGTAACCGAATCGGTAGATGCAACTGAGTCCATTTTAGCTTGCAAGGTCTCATGATTTTCATGAACAATAGTTTGCAGTTCTTTTATGGCTGCTTCGTGATTCTGTAATGCGTTTTCATGCCGCGAAAAAATAGGCTGAAAATGCTCACAAATTTGTGTTTTTACGTCATTACAGACCTTTTGACATTTCGATTCAATGTTATGTAACTCAGTAGTTAAATCTTCACGTGTTTGTTCAAGTGTGGTGTCTAACTTCCGAAGATTTTGTTCCATTGTGTCTAACTTTTGAAGATTTTGTTCCATTGTGTCTAACTTTTGAAGATTTTGTCCCATTTGCCTCTGATTTTGTTCCATTTGTTGCATTAATTGCAATAGTAATGTATTAGTGTCTGGAATCTGTTTCTCTATGCTTTTTAGCAGTGCATTTTCACCGGCAACATTCACATTTTGACAAGCAGAAAATGTGTCTTGACTCATTTGAGAAAACGGTGAGGACGCAAAACCTGAATCTACAGTATTTGCAAAATTGTGTCCTATCATTTCGGATTCCTGAGGTGAGCTGTTGCCGACCGATCGAGCGATAATGCTTCCCTGTTCACTACCTGTTTGACTGTCTACGCCATTGTTTGACGCCCGCTCCATTTCCCTATGCACAGTTACCAAATTACTACTTTGAACATTAGTTAACTCATTACATGGTGGGGCCAACACACTGCTTTCGTCTTCACTGTCGTTTCTTAGTTTACTTTGGAGCCGAGTGTAACGTTTTTCACACGCCATTATTGAGACAATATTTCACACGATAACACACAAAAACACAATTTGAAGACCAAAAATAAGAGAACACATTAACATAGCACTGAAAATAATATCTAGTTAATTGCAGCAGCGAAATACTTGGCGCAAAGCTACATGCATGCCACAACTGTTTTACAGTACAACAATGAAAGGCTGCAACTACAAAGGAGATTCCCTCTACAATTACGCACTAGCAATAAACAAAAAATCTACACTAATTACACAAACTACAAGAAAAAAATCAGAAGATTCCAGTGAGGTATCCTAGGCTAAGGGTCGACATATGAAACGTCCCCTTTGAACAATTTTACATGTGAAACGTCCACTTAGAACAATTATACAAGCCTGTGCTTAACCTGACACACAATATTATTTAGCGCAACGCAATCTGACTTTCAATAACCCCTACAAAACAATGGCCCTGACTAACTTTAACCTATACCTTTTACAAATCACTTACCTCACAAAAATCTTCGCTACTCAAGCTACTGCAAAACAGCGAGCGCCACTACTGCCAGCTAAATAAAAGATTCAAACCACTGAAGGTACTAACTACTGATAGGGATAGTTAGCAAATGAAAGATATTAATAGAGAACAAACAATGTATTTACCTTAATATTCATAATTGACAGATTATCAAAACTCCGCCATCTCTCTCCCCACGTCCACCACTGCTGGCGGCTCACCTCCAACTGCCCAACGCTATCTGCTGTTCACATCCAGCTATAGCAGTTCATGACAACAATGGCAGGCAACAACGCAAACTAGCCACATACTGCACACAGCACAGCCAGTGATTTTCATACAGAGAGCGCTACGTAACGTTGCCAATAAGAAAACATAAACAGCAAACTTACATAAAGAAAACATAAACAGCCTACTTACACCACCTTGGGAGAGGGTGTGGAGAGTGGAGAGATGGAGTGCAGGTGGGACATGGAAGTACAGGCGCGGCAGCGGACGGGGGTGGGAGACGATGGGAGAGACCAGCGAGTGAGGAGGATCGAGTTTGCGGGAGTTGTAGAGGATCCGTATCTGTTCGAGGAAAAGGAGGAGGTGGGGGAAGGGAATGAGGTCGTACAGGATCCGCGTGGGGGAGGGGAGAAGGATGCGATAGGTGAGGCAAAGAGGATGGCGTTCCATGATCTGAAGGGATTTGTAAAAGGTAGGGGGAGTGGAGATCCAGGCAGTGTGGGCATAGCAAAGGATAGGGCGAATGAGGGATTTATTGGTATGGAGGATGGTAGAGGTGTCCAGACCCCAAGTTCGACCGGAGAGGAGTTTGAGGAGACAAAGGCAGGAGCGTGCCTTGGCTTGGATCGCCTGGAGGTGGGGGGTCCAGGAGAGGTGACGGTCAAGGGTGATGGTCAAGGGTGACACCAAGGTACTTAAGGGTGAGGGTGAGGGCGATAGGACGGCCGTAGATGGTGATGTAGAAGTCGAGGAGGCGGAAGGAAGAAGTGGTTTTGCCTACTATGATCGCCTGGGATTCGGCAGGATTGACCTTAAGCAACCACCAGTTGCACCAAGCGGTGAAACGGTCAAGATGGGATTGGAGAAGGTGTTGGGACCGCTGCAGGGTGGGGGCAAGGGCAAGGATGGTAGTGTCATCAGCGCACTGGAGAAGGTGAATGGGGGATGAAGGCAGCGGCATGTCTGCCCTATGCAAGAGGTACAGAAGTGAGGAGAGGACAGAACCCTGGGGCACACCGGCAGAGGGGAAAAGGAGAAAGGAGGTGGCATGGGTACCATTGTCAGGGTGGTGGTAGGTGAAGGGGTGGCCTTCGACCTGGGTGGAGAGGGTATCCCAGTAGGCATTCCTGTCAGCACAGGAATAATCATGGATGTACTTTGGGGGAGGGTCATGATGGGGGTCGGGGTGGGGGCGACGACCTTCTGAAGCGGTGAGGAGATGCGGTGATGGTTACTATCAATGGGGTCCAGGACATCCACCGTTATGCGACCAAGGAGGTTAGGGGAGGAGAGGAGTTGGATTCGGGGCGGGTGTGCTGGGGAATGGGGATGAGGTCGCCTTGGAGGGAGGAGAGGAACCAATGCCACCACCATAACTGGGTGGCGGAATGACTATGGATGTTGAGGTCGGCAGCGATCACATAGGAGGAGAAGGTACGGTCAATGTGGGAGAGGAAGTCAAAAGGAATAGGGGTGTTAGGGCGGACATAGATGTTGGTGCAGGTGATGCTAAGACCAGGAAAGAAGAGACTAAGGATCAGGTGTTCAGTGGGGTCGGGAAGGAGAGGTTGGGGCCAAACTGAGATCTGGCAGTGGTGACCAATGGCAACCCCGCCACGCGCTATTGGGAAGGGATTGTCGGAGCGGTGAAGGAGGCAGGGCAAGGTGTGAACAATGTCATGGGGCTGAAGAAAGGTTTCATTATGGAGGAAGGTGGGTGGCAAGGGTGTGCATGATGAGGTTCTTGTTGGCAGGAAGGGAATGGATGTTGTTGAACAGGATACGGTGCTGTCGCGCCTTGACAGGGATTTAGACGAGGGTGTCAAGTTGGGAGAAGGTGAAATGGGCCTGGTTGTGGGAGTAGGTGGCATACATTTTTAGGTGAAAGACGTAACGGGTGGCGAGGGATATCTGTTGGAGGGTATGAGGGCGCTGGAAAGGGTGGACATTTTGCAATACAATGGTGAGGAACCTGATGATGTCCTCAGCGGTGGAATTGCCAGGAGGGGTGGGGGCGTCCAGAGGATGGACAGGGACGATGAGTTCAGGAGTGGTCAGAGGGGGTAGGGCCTTACATTTTTCGGAGTAGGTGGGATGCGGGAGATTGCAGGTATTACAGGAGGGAGGGGACTGAAGGTTAGGGCACTGCCAGAGGAAGTGCGCTTGCCTACAATGCGGTCAGATGGGGGCCTTGCAGCACTCAGCTGTTGTGTGCGTGTTGTAGTGCAGACACCTCTGGCAGCGGAGGGATTGAAGAGGGGAACGGGAGGGGTTGACCTTGTATCGCTGGTGGAAGAGGAGGGCACCCTCAGAAGGCGGTCAATGGAGGAGGCATCCTCTGAGAAAACCCGGATAAGGCCGGTGGGGCCAGCAGAGTTAAAGATGTGGCGGACCGCACGCACCTACAGTGAGGGATGCGCCTTAAGCTCCAGCAACACCTCCTCCTCCATGGTCGTCGGACTAAGCCGAGTGATCATGGCGGTGAGGGTCGGCCAGCGACGTGGGGGTTGGGGTTGGCTGGTAGGAGACGGAGAAGGCACAGGGGTGAGGGAGGCTTTAGGGCAAAAACGAGTGATGGGGATGCGGGAGAGGATGTCAGTATGGAGGGAGAGGATATGAGAACTGAGTCTCTTCTGGGAGTGAGGAGGGAGATGGGGGCTCCAGGAAAGTGTTGGCAGAGAAGGAGTGAGAGGATCTGAGCCTCGAGGAGGGCAGGATCGGGATGAGAGAGGAGGTATTTGTAGGAAGAGGGAGGGGAGGAGGAGGAGGAGGAGGAGGAGGGGGCGGAGGGATGCAGGGCCAGGCAGGGAGACATCCACGGCATCCTAGGGGGAAGGAGGATGGGGTGGGGCCTTTTTGGGAGCGGAGGTGGTGCCACTAGGGCGTTTAACGGCGACAGAAGGGTGGGTGGTGACATGAGGGACAGGAGCTACAGGGAGGTGGCAGGAATTGGCATGTCCCGGTGTGGACGCAGTAGTCAGCGGCAGAGACGGCGATGGTGAAGGTGACGGTGACGGCGATGACGGTAATGACAAAGGCGATGGGGAGAGCTGGACATGGGCAGTGGCCCGTCGGGCCACCACCCTAGCTGGAGCTGCAGTGACTGGCAGGGGGAGTGGGGGGAAGGGATCAGAGGTAGAGGAGCGGGAGGAAGAAGTGGGGAGGGGGCAACAAAGAGCGAGGGAGAAGGGAGAGTTAGAAGTGGAGGGATGGAAAGAGGGGGAGCGACTGGGCACACCATGTAATGGTGGTGGTGGCGGTGGAAGGCGAAGTATACACTATGGCAGTGGTAGTAGGGGCTGACGTGACTACAGGGAAGAACTAAAACAGTACAGGACGAAAAAGAGAGGAAAAAATCAGGGACAGACGAAGACGGACAAAGACGACGATCAGAGTCCCACGCTGCTGGCGCTGACGATGGCTGGCAGGAACGCCGCAGCTGCTGCTGCCGCAGACGGGGCCAGGGCTGCTTCTGCTGCTGCTGCTGCTGGCTGGACCACTGCGGCTGGCTGGCTGGATGGACTGCTCCTGCTGCTGCTGCTGCTGCTGGCTGGACCGCTGCTGGCTGCTGGCTGGGACCGCTGCTGACTGCTGGCTGCTTGCTGCTGGCTGGCTGGCTGGACCGCTGCTGCTGCTGCTCGGCTGGACCGCTGCTGCTTGGCTGGACCGCTGCTGCTCGGCTGGCTGGCTGGACAGCTGGACAGCTGGACGGTTGGCACCTGCAACCCTAACGCTTCGATTAGTGCATGAAAACACAAATCGAAGGGCGATACTCATAGCGAGGTACCGCCGGAGATGACTGGACTAGGTTTTTTTTTTCTTTATTGATTTTCAATTCCCCCCGAAGGGGGCGGGCTGGCAGCAGCTTAGACACTGCTCTACAGCCTACAGACTCTTTTTAAAAAAACGGAAGAAGAAAAGAAACAAGAAAAACAGGCGATAAAATGGTGACTTAAAGTGTAAAATGGCGGAAAAATGCGGAAAGTTAAAACAGAAAGCAAAAGGGCTTGGCAATGTTAATAAAAGACACAGGAATCAGACAAGTAACATAGTACACACACAATTGAAAAACATGGCGACAGTCTGGTTTCTGTTCACAAGAGATAAAAAGCACACCCAGCGACAGTATGATGGCCGTTCGCAACACTTCCCAAAAAAAACACAACACGGAACATTCACTGTAAAACACTCACTGTAAAACACTGCACGAAAATGGCGGCACAAAGATGACACTCCCAGGCCAGAGGCAGTTGGGGGGGGGGACCTGGAGGAGGGGGAAGAACAAGGAGGGAGGAAGGAAAAAAAGAAAAGTAAGGGAGAGGACTCATAAAGGGGGAGAGGGGCAGGGCAGATGCGAGAGGGGATGAGAAGAGGCAGAGGAGGGAAATGCAAAAGGACTCGGGGGAGAGAAGAGGGCAGAGAGAGGGGAGATGGGAGAAAAAGAGGATGGAAGGGGGGGAGAGGGAGCCCGGGAAATGGACAGAGGAAAGGAGGGGAGTGAGAATCAGAGTTGATAGGAGGGATAAATGGAGGGAGAGAGGGCATCATCCGGGAGGGGGAGTTGATGGAAGCCACCTTGGGAAAGCAGATGAAGGGTGTAGAGATGGAGGGTAGGGGGGACACAATAGTGAAGACGAGGGAGGGGGCGTGGATGGAAGAGGAGAGGAGCAACCAGGGGGTGAGGGGGATCAAGGCGGCGGGAGGTGTAGAGGATGTGGATATGTTCGAGAAATAGGAGCAGATGGGGGAAAGGAATGAGATCATAGAGGAGCCGCGTGGGGGACGGGAGGCATATATGGAAGGCGAGGCGGAGTGCATGACGCTCAAGGATCTGGAGGGACTAATAGAATTTGGGTTGGGGGGGGGGGGGGGTGGACTAGGGTAGAACGGGTCCCTATATACGAAACCGGAGGGAGCGGCTATTGGCCGCTGTCTGCACGTGGCTTAGCGGTGGCGCCCTCGCTGCGCGAGAGCCGCTGCGCGGAATAACCGCCGCAACCGTGGGGCCCCCTATGGGCTGACCATGTCCATTTGTCCTGGTGCGTGTTGACTTCCGCGGCATAAGGTACTAGAAAGCTATGCTAGATGTGTTTCACATGCTATATTTGTTGGTATGAATGACATGAACATATTAACTCGGCTCATTTTAAGGGGGAAGATGGCTTGGGTACCAACAAGCTTGTGGTAGTGTTAACCGCATATTGGTGAAACTCAGCGACATATGCAGATTCGTAACCAGATGGCAAATGACCACATGAAACACAATGGACTCAGATTACGGAGGCCAATGTTCCAAATCTATTCCCACCCATTCGGATTTAGGTTTTCTGCTATTTCCCTAACTGGCTCCAGAAAATGCTGGGTTGTTCCCTTTAAAATGGGCACAGCCAATATTCATCATATCCTTTCGTAATAGCTTGTGCTCCCTGTCTAATGACCTCAATGTGGACGGAACTCTAAATTCTTGTCATCCTTCGTTCCTCGTCTGACTTCACAAATCCAAAAGTTTAGAAGACGTCGGGTGTTTTTGGCAGCCGACTTCAAATTTATTTAAAATTTTTCATTGTTTTGATCATGTAGCGTTTCTTTTTAATTCACTAGCGATCGGACAGCAATTGCAGCAGTGAATGTACTGGATCAAAATCAGAAACTGGATACTAACTTCTTCTTTCTGTGCCTTGTACTAACTGAATTTCCTTGCACATGAGTTGTCTGGATGTATCCTATGCTGATGTTGCTTGCCGTGGAAAGAAACTGAAATCTTCCATGTAGCCGCTTTGCGGAGAGAAACCACCTGGTAACATAGTGTCGTGTCAGCAAGGAGCCGGGCAATTTCAGTGATCTGTAATAATTGTTCGTATCTGCTGCATGGCGCCAGACCGAGATGACGCAACAGGGAAGTTTCTCGAAGGAGATCAGCTAAACTTCCTGGCCAAAAAAGCATGGAGGTGACTGCAAAAGGCCTCTATAGGCCAGGGCATGGATGACAGACTAAAACGATGAACGAGTGCAAGGGAGTCATTGGTACAGAACTTGTGACGTCAATGACTCCAGCACGGACGGCCTGTATTTTTGTAATTTGGGCAATCTCCTCATTAGTTGGACTCAAAAGCCTAATACGACTACCGAGCGAGGTGGCGCAGTGGTAGCACACTGGACTTGCATTCGGGAGGACGACGGTTTAATCCCGCGTCCGGCCATCCTGATTTAGGTTTTCCGTGATTTCCCTAAATCGCTCCACGCAAATGCTGGGATGGTTCCTTTGTAAGGGCACGGCCGACTTCCTTCCCCATCCTTCCCTAGTCCGATGAGACTGATGACCTCGCTGTTTGGTCTCTTCCGACCAACCAACCAACCAACCTAATACGACTATTGGTATATGAAGCGAGGTGGCGCGGAAATATGGAAAAGAGGGAAGAAGACAGAGATCTTTAGGACAGCAGTAGTTAGGCAGTCGGTGTAAGGAGAAGCGATTGCGAAGTCTGCATGTAGCGGAGACATGACAGTGAGTACTGGACGCGGCGGGTTTGAGACAAGCGCTTCCGTGCAGTACTTGAGGTCGAGCGTTTCTTTAGAAGGAGATTAATTTTACTTTAATACTAGTGGTTCGATTCCTGTGGGAGCACCATAATTTGTTCATTGTGTACGTAACTGACAGTGAATGTGAAAGCCAGTCGTGTTGTGTCATATTGTGCACGCACAAGGTAGGTATACAAAGTCCAGGGGCAGGATCATAATTTCTTATTTCAAAGCGGGTACGCAGATCCGCGGTGCACGTAGTTACATTGTAACTGTGCTGCTTCTCATCGAGTGGAGCGGCGGAGGTGGAGCAGTTTCAGCGTCGCACCGGCACCAGCGTCTTGCAGCAGCAGGTAACAGTAAAGTGACACAGCTCCACGCTAATTTGTTAACATGGGAAGTTCCTGCACACTGACAAGCAGCTGGCTTGTTCCAGCTCTGGCGCTACGCTGTGTATGAAATGGTGTATCTCCGATCTGATGTTTTGAGTTAGATAATGGTTGTACGAGGTACATTCAAGTTCTAAGGCCTCCGATTTTTTTTTCTCCGGACTGGAAAGAGATAGAAACATGCGCATTGTTTTATAATGAGGCCGCGTTAATTGTCAATACGTCCCAGACATGGCAGCACCGTACGGCAGATGGAATTTTACCGCCAGCGGCGAGAATGAGAACTGTTTTAAATACTTAAAATGGCGACGTTTTCCTTACTTGAACAGCGTGCAATCATTCGTTTTCTGAATTTGCGTGGTGTGAAACCAATTGAAATTCATCGACAGTTGCAGGAGACATGTGGTGATGGAGTTATGGATGTGTTGAAAGTGCGTTCGTGGGTGCGGCAGTTTAATGAAGGCAGAACATCGTGTGACAACAAACCGAAACAACCTCGGGCTCGCACAAGCCGGTCTGACGACATGATCGAGAAAGTGGAGAGAATTGTTTTGGGGGATCGCCAAATGACTGTTGAACAGATCGCCTCCAGAGTTGGCATTTCTGTGGGTTCTGTGCACATAATCCTGCATGACGACCTGAAAATGCGAAAAGTGTCATCCAGGTGGGTGCCACGAATGCTGACGGACGACCACATGGCTGCCCGTGTGGCATGTTGCCAAGCAATGTTGACGCGCAACGACAGCATGAATGGGACTTTCTTTTCGTCGGTTGTGACAATGGATGAGACGTGGATGCCACTTTTCAATCCAGAAACAAAGCGCTAGTCAGCTCAATGGAAGCACACAGATTCACCGCCACCAAAAAAATTTCGGGTAACCACCAGTGCTGAAAAAATGATGGTGTCCATGTTCTGGGACAGCGAGGGCGTAATCCTTACCCATTGCATTCCAAAGGGCACTACGGTAACAGGTGCATCCTACGAAAATGTTTTGAAGAACAAATTCCTTCCTGCACTGCAACAAAAACGTCCGGGAAGGGCAGCGCGTGTGCTGTTTCACCAAGACAACGCACCCGCACATCGAGCTAACGTTACGCAACAGTTTCTTCGTGATAACAACTTCGAAGTGATTCCTCATGCTCCCTACTCACCTGACCTGGCTCCTAGTGACTTTTGGCTTTTTCCAACAATGAAAAACACTCTCCGTGGCCGCACATTCACCAGCCGTGCTGCTATTGCCTCAGCGATTTTCCAGTGGTCAAAAGAGACTCCAAACAAGCCTTCGCTGCTGCCATGTAATCATGGCGTCAGCGTTGTTAAAAATGTGTACGTCTGCAGGGCGATTACGTCGAGAAGTAACGCCAGTTTCATCGATTTCGGGTGAGTAGTTAATTAGAAAAAAAATCGGAGGCCTTAGAACTTGAATGCACCTCGTATGATAGTCGGTTATGTTGTGATGAGCAGTTCGAGTAAACCAACTTCATATCCAGACACATGCTGCTAAAGTCTATTTTGTTAGTATTGCTAGGAGTTACATGTGAAACACCTTGTTTCTTAATAAAGATTTTGTACAATAAATGTTCTAGGTAAATTCAGCTTTCAGTCTGCACTCATATCCCGTCACCTTTAGAGATAACCAGCACGAGGGGTCCCATTACTTGCATTTTTGGATACTTTGTTCAGACATGACTAAGTGAATAAAATCCCCTACAAACGAACGACCAGTCGAATGCATTTCTGGTCAATATTCTGGAGACTTTGGAGTTAAGGTAACTTCGTCATGTGATAGAGTCTTTTGGGTAATTATAGTATGCACTGCATCATATTCAAATCACTGTACTAAACGACTACGAGCCTTTTAGATGAAAGATGGTACAACGATTCCTCAATTTAAAGTATGGTAAGTGACCTTAGCAGCAGCCACGTGTAATGTAATTTAGCGTTATCCATCACTTGGTAAATGCAATAAATTAGAGTTCATTCAGCACGTAAAAGAGTAATTTTTGTGAGTCATTGAATATACTTTTAACAAACATTCATGGTGTAAGGAGAGTAGGTATTTCGCTGTTTTACCATTGATAGTGGGTTTTGGCAGAGTAAGAAGCAACTAGAAGAATACAAGTAAGTGGTAAAAGGAATAATCATTATCATTATCTCTCTCTGTCTGTTATTATGGAAACTTAAATTCAAATCTTTGAAATAATCCAATAAGCGTCACTAATATTCTTTTCTGGCACTGTTTACAAATAACGATATATTTCCCATTTGACCAAAGAGTCTGAATTTGCTAACATATGAGTTGTGTGGACAGAGAATAAACTTGTGTTGCCTGCCGTGGAAGGAAACAGAAATATTGGTTGCAGCCACTTTCCGGGGACACCAGATAGTATAATGCCTAGTTGTCTAGGAGCTGTACGATAACAAGGGACCTAAAATGCCTTGTTCCAACCTGCTGCAAATTTTAGTTTATAATTTAATACATACTACTACACATTGATCTTGCCAAAAGCCGAGAAGCGATTCTTCTTGGTGTTTTAGCTCTCTGGGGCACTCTGGGATGCTCTCTGGGTCACTCTGGGATGCTTTCTCTGCCAGTCTGAGATTATCTTTATCTTATATAATCATGTGTTTTTTAATTGTTTATAATTTTAAATTTAGCCTTTATTTTATTGTTCAATTTAAAGTTGCGAAGCTTCCTTATATATCCCGTAAGATTTTTTTTTTAAAGTATGTAACTCGGTCCATTTAAAAATCTTATCTTTTAGATCTATTTATTAGTTATTTATTAATCAGAACGTACCGACGGATGCGGGAGTTCCGACTCCTGAGGAGGTTGGTGGGTATTCATGCATGGCTGTGTGCGCCGCCATCTTGGCGGGTGACCTTGAACGAGATTCGCTCCGCCGCCACCAGGGCCGCGGAAGATCGCGCTCTAGCTAGGCGAGTAAGCAGGATAGCTAAACACCCTGGGGGGAAAAAGGCATGGAGGTGGCAGCAAACCGCTGTGTTGCTTCGGGCTTGGTGCATTGACAACTGGAAGCCAGAGCCTGGATGAGAGGCTAAAACGTCGAACGAATGCAAGGGAGTCACTGATGCAGAATTTGTGACATCAATGCTATCAAACACCTAATACATCTGTTCGTACATGAACTGAGGTGGCACGTAAATATCGAAGAGACAGTAGGACAGTAGGAAAGAAGCAGTCAGGGAGTTGGTATAAGAAGAAGTCATTCACAAGATCTGCCTGGACCGGAGATGCCGTTATGATTACTGGAGGCTGCGCGTTTGAGACGAGTGCTTCCACGCAAAACTCGAGGTCGTGATTGTCTTTAGAGGGCGATTACTGTTATTTTGATATTAGTGGTTTTATTCCTGTGGGAACCCCATAATTTGTACATCGTGTGTGTAACTGAGAGTGAGTTCAATGCCAGTGACACTGTGCCACACTGTGCACACAAGGTAGGTATATCGAGTCCAGAGGCGCGATCCCGATTTCTTATTTGAAAGCGGATACGCAAGTCCACGGGGCAAGTGGCTACATTGTAATTGACTGAGTTTCACCTGGTTTGGCATCACTGCAACGGTGGAGATGGAGGAGTTTCAGCGGCGCACCAAAAGCAGCATCTTACAGACAGTAGATCACGGTAAAGTGACTCAGCTCCACGCTAATTTGGTAACGTGGGAAGTCACTGCACGCCAACGAGCAGGTCACTTGTTTCAGCTCTGGCGCTACGCTGTGAATGAAAGTGTATATATCTGATCTAATGTCGTGAGTCACTGATCAATATGGCAGTTAGATAATGGTTGTATGATAATCGGTCATTTTGTGAGTGAGCAGTTTGAGTAAACGAACTTCACATCCAGACACATGTCCATTTTCCCAGTATTGTTAGGAATTAACAAGTGAAACTTTTTGTTTTTTAATGAATATTCTGTAAAATAAATGTTCTAGTTAAATTCAGCAATCTGTTTTGCAATCATATGCTATCATCGTTGGAGCCAATTAGCATGCGGGAATCCAACTGCTTATATTTTGGAATACTTTGTTAAGATATAAATAAATCAACTAAAATACCTCTAATAACGAATGGGCAGTATGATGCTAACATACTGGAAACTTTACAACTGAGATAACTTGCTAATGTGATAGAGTCTTTCGGGTAATTATAATACACACTGGATCTTAGTTTCAATCACTGTATCAAACAATTACGAGATTTTTAGGTGCAAGGGGAGACAATGATTTCTCAGTTTAAATTATGGAAAGTAACCTTAGCAGCAGTCACATATAATGTCATTTAGCGTTATCCACCACTTAGTGCATGTAGTAAATTAGGGTTCATTCAGTACGCAAAAGATTAATTTTTTGAGTAATTCGGCATTTTTTAACAAACAGTGACAGTATAAGGAGAGTAGTTTGTAACCTCCCCCTCACTTATCGACCTTAATGACAGTGAAAAATTAAACCGCGTGTACCTAATGGAAATTTGGGAAAAGCAATAGTCACCGAAGTTAATCTGACGGTAAAGAGGGACGAAAGGGTTACATCTAAATGAAAGGAAAAATGCAAATGAAATCGGTGGAAATTAATTTTTAGAAAAGGGTAAAATTAATAAAGAAAGTAAATGTGCGGTCGTTACATTAACAATTAATTGGCGTTAATTAGATATTTGAGATTTGGGGAAAATTACGGTCGCCAGTCCTATGGACAATTACTATAATAACTGAAAATGAAAGATTAATGCACATATAATTAGCACTAAAAGCGTGGCAACTGAAGGTTGACACGTGTTGTATGAAAACTGAATGTTTGTCAGAAGTAATAAATTTCGCTACATTCTGACTTAAATTTAGCAAAAGAATTAATAAAACCTGAAAATTGAAAGTTAATTTAGTGACTGAAATTAATAGTGCGATTTGTTTCTGAAGCACTACGAAATTCTGTAAAATAAGTTTAGTCTTGGGCTACATCAACAATCATTTCAAAAGCTACTTGAATCTCCGCAATTTAGAAATAAGAGATTTAACTTTGAACTTGAATTAAATGATTCTGGACAATTAACAATAGTAACATTTAGTACGTACCAAGCTGAGCTGCAGTCACAGGTAAGCTAAAATATGTTAACAAAACTCGCACTCTTAATTTGTGCTTGTGTAATCTAAATATTGTAGCCAGCTATGAATCCCTTAACTGAACTTTGAAATTAAAGCAGTGAAATGGAATGATATTACTTCAACGCTGGCGTCTGAATTTCAACGACACTCGGGTTCATTTCGGAAAAGGAAGGGACCCTGCTTGGTAATGCAATTGGGACAATGAGCAACAAAGTTTCATGCTAAGTTGCTGTAATTTTGTGATGCAACAATTTTAAAAGCTGAGGTCTGCCATACTGTTCTAAAACTTTACGTGCTTCCAGTCCTCCTTGTTGGTTGATTGAAGGTTTGCAGTCGTCGGTCGAGCAGGTGGCGACAGTCACTCATTGTCGTCCATCGCTGTTGCAGAAGCTGGATGTTGGCGCGCCTTCTTCTCGACACGGTCACCAGGCGAAACGGGCTCTTGATGTGCGCCAGCTAATGCTTCCCGTCCGCGACACCGTGTCAGAAACTATCATGGCAATTCGAGCGCAATTACATGCTGGCAGACCCCGAAAGCGCGGCATCTCGCGGGAGCGTAACACAACACACCTGCTCCACTGCACTACTCCAGCCAGAATCTCTCTGCCAGCGCTCCACGCGGCCGAGATCCTAAACACTTTGGTTCACCACACGACCTATCGATGTATTCGTTCGATAGCATAGTTTTCCCTAGGCAAGACCCAGCGTACAAATACAAATAATATTTACAAAACAAACCAATTATACATCGACATAAATGCATAAATATATACATATATATACACTCCTGGAAATTGAAATAAGAACACCGTGAATTCATTGTCCCAGGAAGGGGAAACTTTATTGACACATTCCTGGGGTCAGATACATCACATGATCAAACTGACAGAACCACAGGCACATAGACACAGGCAACAGAGCATGCACAATGTCGGCACTAGTACAGTGTATATCCACCTTTCGCAGCAATGCAGGCTGCTATTCTCCCATGGAGACGATCGTAGAAATGCTGGATGTAGTCCTGTGGAACGGCTTGCCATGCCATTTCCACCTGGCGGCTCAGTTGGACCAGCGTTCGTGCTGGACGTGCAGACCGCGTGAGACGACGCTTCATCCAGTCCCAAACATGCTCAATGGGGGACAGATCCGGAGATCTTGCTGGCCAGGGTAGTTGACTTACACCTTCTAGAGCACGTTGGGTGGCACGGGATACATGCGGACGTGCATTGTCCTGTTGGAACAGCAAGTTCCCTTGCCGGTCTAGGAATGGTAGAACGATGGGTTCGATGACGGTTTGGATGTACCGTGCACTATTCAGTGTCCCCTCGACGATCACCAGTGGTGCACGGCCAGTGTAGGAGATCGCTCCCCACACCATGATGCCGGGTGTTGGCCCTGTGTGCCTCGGTCGTATGCAGTCCTGATTGTGGCGCTCACCTGCACGGCGCCAAACACGCATACGACCATCATTGGCACCAAGGCAGAAGCGACTCTCATCGCTGAAGACGACACGTCTCCATTCGTCCCTCCATTCACGCCTGTCGCGACACCACTGGAGGCGGGCTGCACGATGTTGGGGCGTGAGCGGAAGACGGCCTAACGGTGTGCGGGACCCTAGCCCAGCTTCATGGAGACGGTTGCGAATGGTCCTCGCCGATACCCCAAGAGCAACAGTGTCCCTAATTTGCTGGGAAGTGGCGGTGCGGTCCCCTACGGCACTGCGTAGGATCCTACGGTCTTGGCGTGCATCCGTGCGTCGCTGCGGTCCGGTCCCAGGTCGACGGGCACGTGCACCTTCCGCCGACCACTGGCGACAACATCGATGTAATTTGGAGACCTCACGCCCCACGTGTTGAGCAATTCGGCGGTACGTCCACCCGGCCTCCCGCATGCCCACTATACGCCCTCGCTCAAAGTCCGTCAACTGCACATACGGTTCACGTCCACGCTGTCGCGGCGTGCTACCAGTGTTAAAGACTGCGATGGAGCTCCGTATGCCACGGCAAACTGGCTGACACTGACGGCGGCGGTGCACAAATGCTGCGCAGCTAGCGCCATTCGACGGCCAACACCGCGGTTCCTGGTGTGTCCGCTGTGCCGTGCGTGTGATCATTGCTTGTACAGCCCTCTCGCAGTGTCCGGTGCAAGTATGGTGGGTCTGACACACCGGTGTCAATGTGTTCTTTCTTCCATTTCCAGGAGTGTATATACAAGTAGTAAAACAATTACAATATATAATGACACAGAAATGTCATATCTTGACGTAACAAACAAGGAAAAAAATTATAGTACAATAGATGGAAATAGAAGGATATGCATTTCCGGTGTTACAAGCTATTTCACTGTTTGACCATTGATAGCGGATCTCGGCATAACAAGAAATAGCCACTAGAATGCAAGTAAGTGGCAAAAGAAATAATCATTAATATCATCATTAGCCCTATGCATTATTCTGGAAACATAAATCCATATCATTGAAATACTCCAATAACCCCTCTAATACTCTTTTTCTATCATTGCTTAAAAATAACATAGACCTCCCACTTTGCGAACCCTGCCATGGGATCGTTAATGTGACATCTTCTGACATACCTCGAACATATTCAAATAATTCTTGCCGTTGCTTCATACACGCTGGATGTTTCATCACAAGTCCCTGCACCCAGTTCACCTACATGTACAGAGTATTTTCCTTTTTTTTAACACTTTTTATTTACATTAGTATACCGTACCAAGTAACGTGGTGTAGCGATGTGGTAATGGGATCATATTCGAGAGGGTAGTGTTCAAGTTACTGTCTGGCCTCCCCACTTAAATTCCACATCTATTCTTTATAAAAAGACTAGAATAGGAGGAGCTTATGTCCTGCCCCCTCCTCCCCCCTCCCAAACCAGACCACTATCTTATCTGACCAGATGCTCCTGCTGAGATGATCACGTCGTAAACTGGAAACGAAACCAGAAGGTACCTTTCGTTTCTGGAACATGCTCAACTGTGAACACTTGAAACTGATGTACTTTGGAGAAAGGACGTTCGTAATGAGCTAGTTGCAAGTGATAAATACATAGACGACGCAGTGTGTTGCAGGTAATCACTGTCCACTTTGACGATAGGCTTTGTAGCAAAGGTGACAGGCGGTTATCACCTTAACGCTAGCTTCAGTTCAGCGACCGATACAGTCTTCATGTAAAGTATCTGTTTCGCTTTGCTTTTGTCTGTCAGCAAAACCTAGACACCGATCAACCAAAACATTATGACCAACCACGTACTATAGATATAAACCCGTCCACGTGACAGTAGCATCAACTGGCGGGGAAAGACTGTTAATCACACACACGATGCATGTAGCATCCGTGAGCGTGGTATCCGTGTGTAGAATGGGAAGTCGAGCGATCTATTTTAGTATTTTAGTCTGACCGATGAGCCATTGTATTGGCCCAGGAAATGAACGATTTGTCGGGTATTCGAGGAATTCCGCGGATAGTGTCCTCAAAACGTGGCTAGAGCAAGGTAAAAACTCGTCCAGGCGCTGTGGCGTTGTGTGGCAATTCCTCATTAAATATGTCGTACTTCGTGGGTAGGTGGACTGGTAAAACAGATCGGACACGAACTGTACGAGGTGCATTCAAGTTCTAAGGCCTCCGATTTTTTTTCTCCAGACTGGAAAGAGATAGAAACATGCGCATTGTTTTAAAATGATGCCGCGTTCATTGTCAGTACGTCCCAGAGATGGCAGCATCGTACGGCAGATGGAATTTTACCGCCAACGGCGAGAATGGGAACTGTTTTAAATACTTAAAATGGCGACGTTTTCCTTACTTGAGCAGCGTGCAATCATTCGGTTTCTGAATTTGCGTGGTGTGAAACCAATTGAAATTCATCGACAGTTGAAGGAGACATGTGGTGATGGAGTTATGGATGTGTCGAAAGTGTGTTCATGGGTGCGACAGTTTAATGAAGGCAGAACACCGTGTGACAACAAACCGAAACAACCTCGGGCTTGCACAAGCCGGTCTGACGACATGATCGAGAAAGTTGACAGAATTGTTTTGGGGGATCGCCAAATGACTGTTGAACAGATCGCCTCCAGAGTTGGCATTTCTGTGGGTTCTGTGCACACAATCCTGCATGACGACCTGAAAATGCGAAAAGTGTCACCCAGGTGGGTGCCACGAATGCTGACGGACGACCACCCGGCTGCCCGTGTGGCATATTGCCAAGCAATGTTGACGCACAACGACAGCATGAATGGGACATTCTTTTCGTCGGTTGTGACAATGGATGAGACGTGGATGCCATTTTTCAATCCAGAAACAAAGCGCCAGTCAGATAAATGGAAGCACACATATTCACCGCCACCAAAAGAATTTCGGGTAACCGCCAGTGCTGAAAAAATGATGGTGTCCATGTTCTGGGACAGCGAGGGCGTAATCCTTAACCACTGCGTTCCAAAGGGCACTACGGTAACAGGTGCATCCTACGAAAATGTTTTGAACAACAAATTCCTTCCTGCACTGCAAAAAAAAAAAAAAAAAAAAAAAACGTCCAGGAGGGGCCGCGCGTGTGCTGTTTCATCAAGACAACGCACCCGCACATCGAGCTAACGTTACGCAACAGTTTCTTCGTGATAACAACTTTGAAGTGATTCCTAATGGTCCCTACTCACCTAACCTGGCTCCTAGTGACTTTTGGCTTTTTCCAACAATGAAAGACACTCTCTGTGGCTGCATATTCACCAGCCATGCTGCTATTGCCTCAGCGATTTTCCAGTGGTCAAAACAAACTCCTAAAGAAGCCTTCGCCGCTGCCATGGCGTCAGCGTTGTGAGAAATGTGTACGTCTGCAGGGCGATTACGTCGAGAAGTAACGCCAGTTTCTTCGATTTCGGGTGAGTGGTTAAGTAGAAAAAAAAAAATCGGAGGCCTTAGAACTTGAATGCACCTCGTAGCGTAACTAACATCAGACTTTAATGCTGGGCAGAGTACAAGTGTGTCTGAACACACAGTGTCCCGAATAGTCCTAACGATGGGCTTCTGCAGCCGACCCCCATGAATTTGCCAGTGTCAACACAGCGACCTCGGCAGCTACGGCTGAAATGGGCACGTGACCTTCGACAATGGACGATGGCACAGTGACAGAGCCTTGCATGGTCCGATTAATCCCGATACCTTCTGCGTCATGCCGTTGGGAGGGCGCAAATCCGTCGTCTTCCAGGGAGACAGCTCCTTGACACCTGTACTGCAGCAGAGGGGCAAGCTGGCGCAGCTTCCATTATGCTCTCGGGAACAACGTGGGCGTCCATGGGACTACACAAGCTCGTGCAAGACACCATGTCGGCTAAGGAGTATCGTACACTGGCTGCAGACCACGCACTCACGTTCATGACAGTCATGTTTCTCGGTGGCAGTGGCTGTTTTCAACCAGAAAAATGAGGTATTCCACAAGGCCAAGAGTGTGATGGAGTGGTTCGAGGAACAAAGTGACGAATTCCAATTGATATGCTGGCCCCACAGCTCGCTAGATCTTAACGCTGTCAAACATATCTGGAATGAGACTGAAAGTGCATATTACAACTAATATAAGGCAATGTGCAGCAAACAAGAAAAAAAAATCCGTAGTGAAACTGGCTTAACAGAGTAATACAAAGTCAAATTCAGTAACACTATGCCTGGCAAACAGCAGCAGCAAACGCTATAACTTATACCTAAACATGACAAAGCTCAAGCAGAAAAAATATTACAGTAAAAACAACAGTGCAGGAAAGGGAAATGTCTATTCACGTCTTAATGTCTGTGTAATTAAAGTGGTGCACCACAAATTATTCTACAAAAGAAATTACCAAGTACTTGGAAAGAAAATTCTGTATGCAATTCCTGTGAAGGGAAATGTGTTTCTGTGCTCCTTCGTTTTTTTTGAAGTACATCAAAGTTATTCTTTTTTTCTGGATCTGTAGGCATAAAATATTTATATTAGTACATCTATAAAATTTTATGTTAACCAAAGCTGCAGTGCAGCTAGGAACTAGATATTAAACAAAATAGGCAAAGCAAGGAGTGAAACGTGTGCATCAGTGTTACAAGAATTATGACACAAGTACATACATAAAAGATCAGAATAACTTTTGAAACATCAACTTCACACATGAGCATTAAAAGAAAACAGAATAAATAATGTCTAAACATCTTTACAAAGTAAATGACATATTATCAGAAAAATTCTACAACGTAAATCTCATTAGCTAAACACATAAAGACAGGAAATACACAAATTCACAGAGTGTAATAACACAAAAGTACAGGACAGGGTTTGTTTTCAGTGTGACATTTGGTGTACTGCAGTCCAACCCAAAACTTCATTCTGTAGATCTTTCCTCTTATTTCAACATTTGTTCCCACCAAAAAAAATCCTATCCAAGCATGCTTTCTGTATTCTGTTCACATCCCCTATCAAAAATAGTTTTTCGCCACTGTACACTACTTTTTCGGCAAAACCATTTTCTTATAGCTTCTCAATGCAAACATACAGAAGCTCGTGCAAGGTACCATGTCGGCTAAGGAGTATCGTACACTGGCTGCAGACCACGCACTCACGTTCGTGACAGTCATGTTTCTCGGTGGCAGTGGCTGTTTTCAACCAGAAAAATGAGGTATTCCACAAGGCCAAGAGTGTGATGGAGTGGTTCGAGGAACAAAGTGACGAATTCCAATTGATATGCTGACCCCACAGCTCGCTAGATCTTAACGCTGTCGAACGTATCTGGAATGAGACTGAAAATGGCGTCAAAGTTCATCGCACCGTCCTCGGAATTAACGGGAATTAGCTGACTTCCGAATGTGAATGAGGTGCCAACTCCCTCCAGCGACTTACCAAGGCCTCGTAGCTTCCACGCCATGACGTGTCGCCGCTGCTATCCGTGCCAAAGCTGGACATATTGGCTATACTGTAGGTGGTCGTAGTGTTGTGGGTGATCAGTGTAACTCTGCATATATTGTAAGTAGGCTGTTTAGGTTCTTATATTGGTAACGCCGCCGCCACGTAGCGCTCTCTGTATTAAAATCACTGGCTGTGCTGTGTGCAGTCTGTGGCTAGTTTGCATTGTTGTCTGCCATTGTAGTGTTGGGCAGCTGCATGTTAACAGCGCTTAGCGTTGCGCAGTTGGAGGTGAGCCGCCAGCAGTGGTGGATGTGGGGAGAGAGATGGCGGAGTTTTGAAATTTGTAACACTGGATGTCATGAACTACTATATATATTATGACTGTTAAGGTAAATACATTGTTTGTTCTCTGTTAACATCTTTCAATTGCTAACTATGCCTATCAGTAGTTAGTGCCTTCTGTAGTTTGAATCTTTTATTTAGCTGGCAGTATTGGCGCTCGCTGTATTGCAGTAGCTTGAGTAACGAAGATTTTTGTGGGGTAAGTGATTTGTGAAAGGTACAGGTTAATGTTAGTCAGGGCCATTCCTTTGTAGGGATTTCTGAAAGTCAGATTGCGTTGCGCTAAAAATATTGTGTGTCAGTTTAAGCACAGTCATGTATAATTGTTCTAAGGGGACGTTTCAATATATATTGAAAGGTGTCTACACTGAGTCACAGCGCCAGAGATTGGCGCTAAAATTATTGCATTTATTCATTAATATTTCTTTTTTAATTAAGCCCCCATGCAATATCTGCATGACTGCTCTGCAATTGACGCTTAAGTGCCTGGTAGAAGGTTTATCGAATCGCTTTACGATATTTCTCTATTGCTCTACTCTCAAACAGCACGAGGAAAAACGAACCCTTCAATCTTTCCTTGCGAGTTCTGACTTGTCTTATTTCATTACGATGATAATTTCTCCCTTCGTAGGTGGGTGTCAAATATTTTACATTGGGAGGGGAAAGTTAGTGATTGTAACTTCGTGAGAAGATCTCGCCGCAACGAAAAACGCCTTTATCTTAATGATTGGGAGACCAAATCGCGTATCCTTTCGTCCACTGCTTCGTAATAGTACAAAACAAACTGCCCTTCTCTAAGTTGTTTTGATGTCCTCTGTCAAATAAATCTGTTAAGGATGCCATACAAGACAGAAATATTCTAGAAGAGAATGGGAAACTATAGTGAACGCAGTCCGTTTTGTCGATTAGTTGAGGTTGTATATTTATGCCGATTCTGGGCCAAAGATCATATTGGATTAAAAATTCCAGGATATAAACCAAGAATGTAATTAGGCAGTAGTTCCCAACCAAGTCTCGTTTGCCTATATAAAAAAAATCAAAATCTCATTTTCTCATTTAAAAATTTAGAAATCTAATAAATTTTATTCTTTATAAATGAGAAGCATCAAACCTCATCTACCTATACAAAAAAAAAATTTCTTGCTTAAAAATTTACAAATCCAATAAATTTTATTCTTTGCCTATACCGAAAATACCGAATTCTGATTTATTTGAAAAACAACAATCTAATAAATTTTCTCTTAATAAATAAAATCTGTTAAAACTTAGCAATCTACACCATCGATTTAAATTTGAATTAAAAAATCTAAAGGTACCTTTTAACCATAAAGGTTTCAAAGAAATAAAAATCAAATTTCGTTGTATATAAATACAACCAAAAAAATGAACAAAGTAGAGTTATTTGAAAACTTAGAAAATTATAGTGGAGGAAAATATCGATTAAGTTATAGAGATTTAGATAGTTATGGTAAAGGAAACGGTTATTCAAATGTTGCTAGACAAGATGTGATGGAATTTATTGATTATTTTAATAAGAAAGAATTGAAGAAAGATATAAAGAAGAGAGAACTGAAATACAAAACTATAAAAGAACTTTAAGCAATTTGTAAAACAGAAAATTTGAATAATTATGCCAAACTTAATAAACAAAAATTAATCGATTTTATTGTAAATCTTAAGGACAATATTAATAACACCGACAACGACAATGAATTGAACAAAATATCTTTAAAAGAAATTCATCAAATGTTTAAAGCTGCTTACTCCATTTATTTAGTTACGAATGCACTTACCAAGCATTACTGACTATAAGTCAGTTTTGTCACTATTTGTCTTCAATGTAGTCCTCGAGATACTTAACACTGAAAGCATTTGATTCTAATCGCACTACTATAATCCCACGAAATTTGGTTTAGCGTAAATTGGCTTCTGCCGTTTGATCTGTACGGATTGATCACTATCATTTTACTGATAATAATGGTACAATAATCATACGAAAATTGCATTAGCGTAAATCGGCTGTTGCCGTCTGATGTGTATCTAGTAATCACTGTAACGACAAGCTGTTCAAGGAGTTGTTATTTAATCCTAATTTGTTGCTTTTACTAATTGTATCTATATCAGAATTATTGTCTCAAGAGCAAACTTGTGCCTGTTTAGATATCTGGTAACCACCCATTTGGTAAACATTTTTCATCATAATTGTTATTTTAATTTATTGTTTACATGAAAAAAACTTTCTGTGCAGTAAAAGGTGAATGAATTTCTCCCTCCTCCAAAAGGTGCAGCACTTAGTCCCTTATGGGTGTTTTAAGAGGCGACGACGTATCCCCTTATCAATAACTATAAGCGGAATGAATCTGTACAATACAGACACACAGTATCTCGTCATCCTTAATGCCATGACACATAAGTGTAAATCGATTAGAATCAATTGACAAAAATCTTAAGAAGAGAAGACCACCAGATGGCACTTAATGCATGGGAGCTACGACTTATTGTATCTTGGTATCACAAAAATAATTTTCATTTTTTTAACATCATACAGCACTGGCCAGCAGATGTTCTTGCAAAATTTTGCTTTTTTTCATGATATGAGTATAAAAAATTTTAAAGCTCACTGTAAGGAACTTGGTGAGCATATTCCAAAAAATGTCTCTAAAACCTGCACTCTTATATCCATTGTGTATGGTATATTTCCGTACAGGCGCGACATTTTACATGAATGCCGCTTGCCCGGTGTCGGCAGATAAATGCGATATTGTAGTACTGTGTTATTCCGAATTACGATGCTAGACAGATAGTTGACGACGTATGGAAGTTTGATTCTGGCCGTCAGTCGAGTTCGGGTAGCGTAATGGTAAGACGACCGCTCGCTATAAGCGGGAAATCCGTATTCGACTCCCGGCCGTGCACGAATTTTCATTGTTGCCATTCCATTGTACAGCTGATGGCTGCTCACAATCGCAGTTGCGAATACGTTTCCTGTGTTTCACAACGTCTGCAGTCACTCCAGCGCCTGGCCTCTTCCTTTGGACAGACTGATAGGATGCTCTGTGCTCTTCTTACGCTTAGTAAACTTCACGGACTTGTGCGATAAATGGAAACCACTTGCTGGCAGTGATGATACATGGACTGGAAAAAGAATAAACACTGACTTACACAGTATGCACGAGGCACCTTAACGGTTCATTCTCTTCACTCATCCTATAAAATAAGCTACTTTTACGACTTTTTTGGAAAAAGTAACGTGGCAATCAACCAAAATCATTTTGCACCGTATTTATTGATTCTCGTGACACATTTTTTCATTTTTAAAAATAAATCCTGTCAACCATTAAGCCCCCCATCAGAGCTCTGTATAAAATGATATGTGTGAGTGACGGAAGTCTTCAGTCTGCAGATCTTATCTGAAATTAAATAAAAGACAGTTTTTTTTTTATCTATAGCGTACTGTGTGTGGCGTAATAGTAAGGTTTTTTGAAATACCAAAAAATAGTGAAGTGGTGGACGTTTGAAACAAAGATGTAGTTTTGTCATGTGTTCTTTGCCACGTTTTTGCAATAACTAATGAATAAATTAAAATAAAGAGATAGCCTATTTTTTCTAACAGACATGCCCGAGTAGTAAAGCAACCGAATTTCAGAATCTTTATTAGCGCGCCCGCAGTCCATTCCGTCAGTCTCAGTTACAGTGTATATCTGAAATTTGTCTGAATTACTTTCCGGTTATGTCCGCAAGCAGTAGGAGGCTAATATTTTTACTGTAGTTTATTCATTAGTTATTGCAAAAATCGTAACCAGAAACACGCGGTCTTTGCTACAAACGTCCACCGTTTCATTATTTTCTGCAAATTAAAAAAAAAGATGCTATTACTCCGTTAACAATATTCTATAGATTAATAAAATTTATTTTTCGATTTCAGGCAACAGGATTTCCGTCATGGAGGCACCACATTCTGAACAAGGCAACTTAAGCTCCTGTGATGATGGTTGCGGTTGCGATTGAATTTCGTTAAAAAATCGGAAAATGTCGAATACATAACTTGCAAAGAGATTTACATCGATTGCATCATCAGCTTTTCCAAAACAAACAAATTGTAAAAATCGCTTATTTTATACGCTTATATTCATCCATTCACTCATTCACGCTATCAG
Organism: Schistocerca cancellata; assembly: GCF_023864275.1. Lineage (NCBI taxonomy): Eukaryota > Metazoa > Arthropoda > Insecta > Orthoptera > Acrididae > Schistocerca > Schistocerca cancellata. Next base: position 64,518,217 of record NC_064631.1, on the reverse strand, counting down.
GCCCAGTGGACCGCGCCCCACAACAGTTAGAGCTCTCCATCTGTCTCTGTCTTCAGCTATCTGTCTCCAGTTTTCCGTGACTCCCAGCTGCAACAAGTCTTCTCTCACTCCATCGATCCACCTCTTTCTAGATCTTCCCACTCGTCTGCCGCCTCACGGGATGCAGTCCATTGCAATTTTGGGGCATCTTGTTGCTTCCATTCTAACTACATAGCCAGCCCATTGCAGTCTTTTGCTTCTCATCACTCCCAAGATGTTAGGCTTCTTGTACAGCTCTTCTAATTCTGTATTACGGCGTCTTCTCCATTCTCCACTAGCCTGATGTCGGATGGTCCAAATATTTTCTTGAGGACCTTCCTTTCAAACGTAAGAAGTCGGTTATGGTCTTGTTTTCGAGTGCTCCAGGTTTGGGAACCATAACGTCCTACTGGCATTATTATTGTGTTATACAATCGTAGCTTTAGTTGTTGAGAGACACCTCTACATTTTAATATAGTGTCTAGAGGGCGATAGCATCTGTTTCCCGCCTGCAGTCATGCTTTTATCTCTGCTTCAGGTGGTGTCACTACTGTAAAAATTGATCCAAGATATTTGAACCCTTTCACATGTTTATACCTGGTGTGGTTGACAATTGAATTTTGAGAGTTTTGGATCTTTCTTCCTATGATCATACACTAATTTGTAGACCGATCCTTGCTGCCAATAACTCCAAGGTCTGGATACTTCTTTTCAGATCTTCTTGTGTGCATGCTAATAGAACAATGTCGTCTGCATAGGCCAGATATGTAATGTGTCCATTGCCAATTTGAATGCCCTGGAAGTTGTCTTGGTTGAAATCTCACATTATCTTTTCAAGTGCCAGATTGAAGAGGACACCTGGATAGCCCATCTCTTTGCCGTAATCCTGTTACGACTTGGAAGCTTTCTGTCATTTTATTGCCTACCTTAACCTTAAGTTTTGTGTCATTTAGGCATACCTCTATGAGTTTGACCAATTTCTTTGGCATGCCAAACTCTGTCATAATTCTAATCAGTCTAGACTTACAGACTTACCGAAGAGAATGGACCCTCAAAGGACACATCTTATTTCATATTTCGAAATATCGCTGAATGATGCCATTTTTTTTTCAAACACATGTCCTATGTCGCTGAAACTTCATTTCTAACCAGCGAAGAGGTTACAAAGCTTCTGAAAATGATGGTTGACTATACTAGCTTTTCTGGAACATACGCTTGTAATAAAGATGCAGAAGAGCCCAAGTAAATATGTGTCATATTTTGGAAAATATTTCCACAGCTATCATCTAAAGTAAGGAACAACCGCCTTGTGAACAACAGTTGACGGGAGTTACTTACATTTACAAAGTACTGTAAGTGCAAATTTCTGCGTAGTGAATTGAGTTTTGTTTATTAAACTTTCCTTCTGAATATTTTTTCTCGTATCACCTGTGGTCGAAATTCGACCAACTGAGTCAGTGGACCTGATCTGTGATGTAAAACGTCATCTATCTCTTATTAGTACACTCGACGTAAAACTGGGAAATTTTAGCCTCAGGAGTGACCATAGCAAATGCTGTAGTGTAATTAGGAGTATTCGTGAAATAATTCTTTGATTTTTCTTTACTTTTTTGAATATTTGGAATGAGTCGTTGACACAGTGAGCTGAAAAATAAAATTTGTATTAACGAAGGCAACCTAACTTATAACAACGCAATGTGAATGCAGGTGTATCGTGAAAAGTAACCTAAGATGCATGATGATTTTCGTTACAAAATCTGGATTGCAAATTTATCAATAGGCAATTACAGCTCTCAAAATTATTTGGAATTACGTTCAGTGCACATTTAAATGCATCATTCAGAACTACTATACGATTGATCAACATCCACATTATTAGTATTATTTTGTCTATGCAAAAATTGGCTATTCAGCTCTTCGTTTTCCAGTCGAACCCCGTTAATGTTCTTCTTCGAGGCATACCGTAATACAAATTAGTTTCCATATAATAGGGAAAGACGTAGAAATTGAAAATTAGGAACACTTCGAGTTTTGTGGTGACGGCCCGCAAACGTACATGTTAATTCTGTGTAGTCTTAGACAAAAGTAAAGGAAGAAGGACGCTAATAAACGTTTGTTATCCCCGACGACTTCTTAACTAAATTTAGTTTTCCATTGATGACAACAAGCACGAAGTAGCAGCTGTGACATTGTAGCTGCCTGCATCTCGTGGTGGTGCGGTAGCGTTCTCGCTTCCCACGCCCGGGTTCCCGGGTTCGATTCCCGGCGGGGTCAGGGATTTTCTCTGCCTCGTGATGGCTGGGTGTTGTGTGCTGTCCTTAGGTTAGTTAGATTTAAGTAGTTCTGAGTTCTAGGGGACTGATGACCATAGATGTTAAGTCCCATAGTGCTCAGAGCCATTTGAACCATTGTAGCTGCCCTTTATGCGTGTATTGGTGCAAATGAATCATCTGCAACATCTAAACTTGAAAGTGCCTAAATTAGATTTTACGAAACATTGTTATTTTTGTGTGTCATTTTCACAATAGCACCTGATCGGTATGCGTGGTAAAAGTTGGTAGCAACTTGAAAGACTTTTCAGATGTTTAAAAAAATGGGTGTGAATTCCTAAGGGACCAAACTGCTTAGATCATCGGTCCCTAGGCTTACACACTACTTGAACTAACTTATACTAACAACAACACACACACACCTGTGCCCGAGGGAGGACTCGAACTCCCGACGGGAGGGGCCACGAAATCGGTGTCATGATCTCTCAAACCGCACGGCCACTCCGCGCGGCAGGAAACTTTTTTGTTTTCTCATGTATACATGCACACTTCCTTTCACCGCTCTTAACGGCTATGTACACACACCTTTCGAACTGTATAAGTTGCATTGGCCTCCTTGTATCATTAATTTTAAAAATCAGCTCTTAAATTTTCGACGTTCAGGTATTAATATCGTGATCGTATACATTACTCTTCCTTTCTCTAAGCAAAAATTGTGTCTGTCTTGCTCTGCATCTTTCACTCCGACATGTTAGCGTACTCCTTCTAGTCATAGCCTAAGACAAACACAGTTTCGGAGTAATAAAGAAAGCCGGCCGGCGTTGCCGAGCGGTTCTAGGCGCTTCAGTCTGGAACCGCGCGACCGCTACGGTCGCAGGTTCGAATCCTGCTTCGGGCATGGATGAGTGTGATGTCCTTAGGTTAGTTAAGTTTAAGTAGTTCTAAGTTTTAGGGGACTGACGACCTCAGATGTTAAGTCCCATAGTGCTCAGAGCCATTTAAGCCATGTGTGATAAGGAAAGTCAAAAGTAATAGTTATTCAAATTGAAGAAATTAAAAATTAGGAACGTACTTCAAATTTTCCGGCGACGGCAGCAAATGAACACAAAGTTACTTTTACAGAAAAATAAATGAAATATAAATATAAAACGTAATTTACAAACTTCGTCAGTACGATTATTTTGATTTCGACCGCTTATCATTGATCTAGCAGTTGTCGCAGTGTTGGTGCCCAGTATGAGTGTATTACTGCAAATGAACCAAATACACACGAACGTCCCTGGAATGCGATTCCATGAAACATTTTTTCTTCCGTATGTCATTTCTGCCGTGGCACCAGAGCGGTACACAGTGCAGAAGTTGGTAGCACTTCAGTTGCCACTGCTCACGTATTGGATATTTTAATGCTAGAGAATGTATCATCAGAGTTATGAATATAGAAAAGCCTACTTCCTTTTACCACTATTAACGGCTACCCGCATACGTGATTTTGTCTTTGTGCACATCTATGGCGAAGTCTCTTTCGATCTATATAAGTTTCATTAGCCTCCTTGTGTAATTAATATTAAAAATCGGTACTTCAATTTTCACGTTCACATATGATGATATACTGACAATGTGGAGGTCTCAGACATGACCAACCCTTTCGGTTCATACGTTTCAGGTCGCTTGTGTACAACATTAAATGAAAATTTTGGTTCAATACATGCACATTTTTAAGAAAACCACTCCAAAATTTCATCTACTCAAAACTGAGCATTTTTATCATCCGCAAACCCACATTTTCCTAAAAATCGAGGAAGGAAACTTTCACAACTGCCGCTTATTCAGCTATAAGGTAACCACTAGTCAACAAAGGCGTCGCTGGTGTAGGGATCTTGGCGACTGGCTGCAGAGTAAAGTCTTCGAATGCTTGCTGTGGTTTATTTCTTTTTTTCATTTGTAGATTTTTTCCAAATGGAAATTGGTAAGAATAGGAAGGTTAATTCGTAAAACAATAAGAAATAATACCGAGGTAGGCAAATAAATTTCTCAAATGACATTACTTACGAAAAACTTAAAGATTTAGTCTTGGTCGCCTTACAGCGGCTCTTTCACTCACTCTGTTACGTGTCCTTACTTCTCTTCGAACAAGTACATGGCTGGTATATGTTATGTAAACATTCGATGCAGATACACTCGCGACAGCAAGAACATCTAATGATTCGACGGAAAACAGACATGGTTTACTTTTGAAATATTACTTTTCCCGGAAGTGATTTTGATGCATACCACACATACGATAACATCGCCTGTAAAATCGGTGCTGACAGTTGATCGTAAATAATGCCATGAATAGTTATTACATCCGCGCTGCTGGGCAATTCCCGCTGGTTTTCCATAAGCATATTCCAATTTTGGAGCCTCGAAATAAAATTCTGTCCCGCGTCTAACTGTAAACGAGAGTCACACAGATTCGTCTCTCTGTGGTCCATCGTGAAGAATTCGCAGAAGTATTACTCGCAAATACTTTTGTACAACGAGGTTTAAAATTTTAATTCTGCCCCAAACAAAGGCTTTTGAGAAATTTATCTACCTACCTTGTAATTTGTTATTGAGTTACTGTTCTTATCAACTCTCCTATTTTCACGAATTTCGATATGAGAAAAGTTCAAAAAAAGAAAATACTGAATGCGTTAGGAGACGGGGCAGGATACATGTGTGTCCTCATCACCATTTCATCATCATCAACACGCAGGTCATCGAAATGTCGTCAAATAAAAGGTCTTGCAACAGTAGACCATATATCCCGGCTGGGGTTTCCCGGCCAATAATGCCACAGGCACATTTCATTTCCTTTCTAGCGCATGGGTTCATAAACGGCAGTAGTGAGAGTTCATTTTCCCGATTTCAAGAAAGTATGCGTTTGCGGGCTCCACCGCACATGTCGATGAAAAATGCTCAGTTTTTAGTTATCTATCGATCACGTCGATTACGAGTCGATTTTAATTTAGTGGTGATTTTCTAATAAACAAGGAAGTGTTCAGCCAAAATACCTTAGATTCTTTCATTTTAGGTTGTACGTAATCGATCTGCCAAAAGTGAAACGAATCGCTTGTCCGTATCTGATACCTCCCCACTGCGGGTGTTATAAAAGCTTTTTGACATTAATGTTCGACTTTCTATTAAATTAACGAAAAAATACCCTCTCGTCTCAGGAAACGGTAGCCGTCGCTTTTCTAATCCAGGGAACAGACTGAATTTTATCGGTTTCGGCGAAGTTAATTGAAGCCACTCAGTTGACTGTTGATACTGCCTTGTTGTGTGATAAAGGCATCTTGTTGTGTGCGGTAGTGAGAGGAAACAAATCTTCTCCATTGACGCGGTGGGTTTCTGGCGCCAGGCGGTATCGATTCTTACTTCCATCCTTGGTCGTTGTGCCTGTGCCTTGTTCTCTTTGCGTCTTTGAGGCAGGCTATTTATGGTGGCGCGCGTGCGCAAGTCGAGGAGAGTGGGTCCGTGCATGAGCCGAGTAAGTCTGTGACGTGACGGGCTTTCGATGTTCTTGTTGGGAGGTGGCGACACCATGTCTCGTGGCACGGCCGTATATCGTGAGGAACAGTTGAGTTGGAGCGACGAAGAAGCATGGGTCGCTGCCGGAAAGTATTAAAGTTGTATTGACACGGCTGGCCAGTGGCGACCAGGATTTGCTAATACCTGGAGAGCTATGTGGATAGATGGCGTGTGAATTTGAAATGAAGAAGAAAAAATTAATCGCCAAGCTTTCGTGGTGGGGTCCTCCTTCTATATATAGTGAATATTATTGTGTACTTAAGGACTGTTGACTGTTGCAGTTGCCGGCCGGTGTGGCCGTGCGGTTAAAGGCGCTGCAGTCTGGAACCGCAAGACCGCTTCGGTCGCAGGTTCGAATCCTGCCTCGGGCATGGATGTTTGTGATGTCCTTAGGTTAGTTAGGTTTAACTAGTTCTAAGTTCTAGGGGACTAATGACCTCAGCAGTTTAGTCCCATAGTGCTCAGAGCCATTTTGAACTGCAGTGGTGGCGAGGCAACTTATGTTCTGGAACAGCCATGAAATTATGTTACTAAAGTGGCTAGAAAAAGCGCCTCGCATTTTAGGTTTGGATTTGGTGCTTAGTGGCTCGCTGAAGGTAGCTGGTTCACTTGAACGTCATTTCTTAATTTAGTTATAGATTTAGAATTTTCTGGTTTTACGAATTCTGTTCATTAGTAACTTATAACATGTTTATATTAAGGTATTGCTTTTCTATATATATAGCCGGCCGGTGTGGCCGTGCGGTTCTAGGCGCTTCAGTATGGAACCGCGCGGCCGCTACGGTCGCAGGTTTGAATCCTGCCTCGGGCATGGATGTGTGTGATGTCCTTAGGTTCGTTAGGTTTAAGTAGTTCTAATTTCTAGGGGACTGATGACCACAGATGTTAAGTCCCATAGTGCTCAGAGCCATTTTAACCATTTTTTCTATATATATATATATATTACCTTGTATATACTACAGTGTGTCTGCCGCTCATGTTTTCCCCTTTTCTGAAACGTGTATAGTGGTCGACGCCAGCAAACCTCGCCCTGCGAGCTTGCAGTGTGACGCAAATCTCAGGATTTGAACTCAGGGCTGTCCGGACTCCGTTAACGCGCGATTTGTCTATTCCATTCAGCGAGAGGCTTGTTTTAGGCATTTTAGGCAGTAGATTTCCCACTGCCCGAAGTTGAATATAAGTTCTCCGTTTGGATCGAGTGTTTGTGAAATCCATCGAGTCCATCACACGTTCATCAAATTGACGTTTTGCTTTAAGCTTGCATAAGTGTAAAACTGAGTGATAATAAAAGAAGTCAGTAAATTTATGAACATAAACACACACAAAGGGCAAATTGTACCTTGGTTGTGCTTATCCCTAAGTTGCATATTTAAGGAAATTTAAGATTTTGTGATACTGCAGTATGGCTGTGGCAAGACTGAGATACGTCCTGTTTGCGAGTTAATTTAAGTTAGTGCCTGCATTGCATCGAAAAGTTTCATTCCTGTATAACATTTTTAAATTACACAGGGCTATTACAAATGATTGAAGCGATTTCATAAATTCACTGTAGCTCCATTCATTGACATATGGTCACGACACACTACAGATACGTACAGAAACTCATAACGTTTTGTTTGGCTGGAGCCGCACTTCAGGTTTCTGCCGCCAGAGCGCTCGAGAGCGCAGTGAGACAAAATGGCAACAGGAGCCGAGAAAGCGTATGTCGTGCTTGAATTGCACTCACATCAGTCAGTCATAACAGTGCAAGGACACTTCAGGACGAACTTCAACAAAGATCAACCAACTGCTAACTCCATTCGGCCATGGTATGCGCAGTTTAAAGCTTCTGGATGCCTCTGTAAGGGGAAATCTACGGGTCGGCCTGCATTGAGCGAAGAAACGGTTGAACGTGTGCGGGCAAGTTTCACGCGTAGCCCGCGGAAGTCGACGAATAAAGCGAGCAGAGAGCTAAACGTACCACAGCCGACAGTTTGGAAAATCTTACGGAAAAGGCTAAAGCAGAAGCCTTACCGTTTACAATTGCTACAAGCCCTGACAGCCGATGACAAAGTCAAACGCTTTGAATTTTCGGCGCGGTTGCAACAGCTCATGGAAGAGGATGCGTTCAGTGCGAAACACACAATGTGCGAATCTGGGCGGTAGAGAATCCTCACGCATTCGTGCAGAAAATTCGCAATTCACCAAAAGTTAACGTGTTCTGTGCAATCTCACGGTTTAAAGTTTACGGCCCCTTTTTCTTCCGCGAAAAAAACGTTACAGGACACGTGTATCTGGACATGCTGGAAAATTGGCTCATACCACAACTGGAGACCGACAGCGCCGACTTCATCTTTCAACAGGATGGTGCTCCACTGCACTTCCATCATGATGTTCGGCATTTCTTAAACAGGAGATTGGAAAACCGATGGATCGGTCGTGGTGGAGATCATGATCAGCAATTCATGTCATGGCCTCCACCCTCTCCCGACTTAACCCCGTGCGATTTCTTTCTGTGGGGTTATGTGAAAGATTCAGTGTTTAAACCTCCTCTACCAAGAAACGTGCCAGAACTGCGAGCTCGCATCAACGATGCTTTCGAACTCATTGATGGGGACATGCTGCGCCGAGTGTGGGAGGAACTTGATTATCGGCTTGATGTCTGCCGAATCACTAAAGGGGCACATATCGAACATTTGTGAATGCCTAAAAAAAACTTTTTGAGTTTTTGTATGTGTGTGCAAAGCTTTGTGAAAATATCTCAAATAATAAAGTTATTGTAGAGCTCTGAAATCGCTTCAATCATTTGTAATAACCCTGTATATTTGAAGCTGTTTCTGTGCTCTACAATTCTTTATACTCATTTTTGTGCTTTTTAAATACTAATTGTGGATAGGGCATTGATATGCAAATGTTGTTAATTGATTATTACTGCTGATGAATTCATGTGTATGTGTAATCAATAAAGAAGTGTTGCAACTACAAACTGGTTGTGCTACTCGTATACAAGGTTAGAGTATGCAATCGCCACACCACCCTTCTTGTCGATAGTGGTCAGAAAACGCTCATCCACCTCACGTTCTTCACTGTTGTTCTGTAAGTATTTTCGGTACTTTTTTAAGTTGCACTCTGTTTCAACTATCCGAATTTTCCCGTAACAATAGTCGACTAGATCACAGGCGTTGGTCGTCTTGTTGCACGTTTTCACCTGTCTGTATACGTGGCCACCCACGTCATTCTACGTCATGTTCATTAAAGTACACACACTTTCAAAGTGTTGTTTGCATTTTCTAACCTTGCCTCTAAGTGGTGTCCGCAGAAATTCTTCGAAACGAGGGCAAAATTCTGAAATAGCCATTTATGATGTATCCGATTCGCTGAGTCTCTAAACGCGCCGTATCCCAGGAGTTAAATTTGGCAAGATGTATACAAAACGTATTGTACCTCAAATGAGTGATCGTTGCGCAATAGGTACTTTTTAAGATAGCTAACCTTGATATCCAAACGGTAAACATATCCAAATGTGTATGTAATGTCATCTTTTTTGTTATTCATATGAACATCGATTACATATTTATGATTCCACTACCTAACATTTCATCTTCTTACGAATAAATCCAACGAGTCATGAAATAAAGCTAGAAAATATCAACAAATAAACTATTTATATTCCTATAATGTGGCATCTGGACAGAAAAAACTCAGAACGATTCAGAAAATCCTGTTGGACATCAACATGAATAACCAACATGAAAAGTCCTCGAAGTGAAGGAACAGGATGTAAACTTTGAAAAAAAAAAGAAAAAGTTTATTAGAGTTCATGTCATCTACAAACCTTTCTTTCGGTGCAAAACGTGTCTGATCACATTAATGGATATATTTAATCACTTTCGTGATGAATATTTTTCAGTATTTACTGACCGAACTAAAACTGAACAAAATGTGTTTCGGAAACGACGTTTTTTGCTTGTTTAAGTAAAGTGTAGCCTAGGACCTGTAGCCAACTAGTTTAACACAAGAAATCTACCAAAATAACCGTCAAACTGAGCACTAGAATCTGCTGTTAACAGCCTAGGACAGAACCAAAATTTGAGAAGCTCCCAATCCATGAAAAAGACGTCTTCTCGACATTAAAATTTTACACTTTCCCTCTCTTCTAACGCGTAGAACAGGATTTTCCGTTTCAAATTATTAAATACAGATGCCTGTGTTTTTCCGAGTCTTCTGCAATATTTCTGCCATACAAATCTGAATCTAGAGTCTTCAAGACGTCAATTCTCTTCTTTATACACAGACGATAGTTAGACTATCGTTGAGTGCAACAAGGGTAGGGGGCTTTCCTGAGGAAGCTGGGAACAAATGACAGGTTTGTCTACTGCTGCCATGCTTAGGTTACACTGGAATCCACGCTTCAGGGTACTGAATCGATTCCTTTCTGCAGCTCGACAAGGTGTGTATGAGGCAGGAAGAGATAGGTGTGACACTGAATCAGATGTGTTCAGTAAACGGTCGCATTCATCTTGACTGCAGAATAGCGTCGAAACTGCCACCGCATAAAAGAATCAGCAAAATTGCAGATGACCGGCGTCAAAAGCATAAATGTTTATAGACAATTAGTCACTGCTAAGGCGCACTATTTCCCGTCACGCTCAGCAGTATTAACTATGCAGTTTAGTAGAATTACACGCAGCCATTGCTAGAAAGTGGTGACAACTATGTACTGAATGAAAAACCCGTACCCCAGATTCGAGGAGGCGTAATGTGGCCCCCTTGCGGGCGCCTATCCTTGTCTTCCTTTATTTCTGTACCCCCCACAACCTAGGTAACACTCCACATGATATGGAGCAGCTGTAAACACTTTTGCACACAAAAGTTGCGGGAGCAGCAACTTTCGAAGCCATTGCTCCTCTGTTCCATTCCCACAATAAAACGACTACTGAATCAAAATGGTGACTTTCATGGTTTCGTAAACAATCCCCTGAGAGCGCTGTATTCGTGTAACTTTGATCGGAATGAACATTCAGATTATCTGATTTCACGTACAGGGTGTTTCAAAAATGACCGGTATATTTGAAACGGCAATAAAAACTAAACGAGCAGCGATAGAAATACACCGTTTGTTGCAATATGCTTGGGACAACAGTACATTTTCAGGCAGACAAACTTTCGAAATTACAGTAGTTACAATTTTCAACAACAGATGGCGCTGCGGTCTGGGAAACTCTATAGTACGATATTTCCCACATATCCACCATGCGTAGCAATAATATGGCGTAGTCTCTGAATGAAATTACCCGAAACCTTTGACAACGTGTCTGGCGGAATGGCTTCACATGTAGATGAGATCTACTGCTTCAGCTGTTCAATTGTTTCTGGATTCTGGCGGTACACCTGGTCTTTCAAGTGTCCCCACAGAAAGAAGTCACAGGGGTTCATGTCTGGCGAATGGGGAGGCCAATCCACGCCGCCTCCTGTATGTTTCGAATAGCCCAAAGCAATCACACGATCATGGAACTATTCATTCAGGAAATTAAAGACGTCGGCCGTGCGATGTGGCCGGGCACCATCTTGCATAAACCACGAGGTGTTCGCAGTGTCGTCTAAGGCAGTTTGTACCGCCACAAATTCACGAAGAATGTCCAGATAGCGTGATGCAGTAATCGTTTCGGATCTGAAAAATGGGCCAATGATTCCTTTGGAAGAAATGGCGGCCCAGACCAGTACTTTTTGAGGATGCAGGGACGATGGGACTGCAACATGGGGCTTTTCGGTTCCCCATATGCGCCAGTTCTGTTTATTGACGAAGCCGTCCAGGTAAAAATAAGCTTCGTCAGTAAACCAAATGCTGCCCACATGCATATCGCCGTCATCAATCCTGTGCACTATATCGTTAGCGAATGTCTCTCGTGCAGCAATGGTAGCAGAGCTGAGGGGTTGCCGCGTTTGAATTTTGTATGGATAGAGGTGTAAACTCTGGCGCATGAGACGATACGTGGACGTTGGCGTCATTTGGACCGCAGCTGCAACACGGCGAACGGAAACCCGAGGCCGCTGTTGGATCACCTGCTGCACTAGCTGCGCGTTGCCCTCTGTGGTTGCCGTACGCGGTCGCCCTACCTTTCCAGCACGTTCATCCGTCATGTTCCCAGTCCATTGAAATTTTTCAAACAGATCGTTTATTGTATCGCTTTTCGGTCCTTTGGTTACATTAAACCTCCATTGAAAACTTCGTCTTGTTGCAACAACACTGTGTTCTAGGCGGTGGAATTCCAACACCAGAAAAATCCTCTGTTCTAAGGAATAAACCATGTTGTCTACAGCACACTTGCACGTTGTGAACAGCACACGCTTACAGCAGAAAGACGACGTACAGAATGGCGCACCCACAGACTGCGTTGTTTTCTATATCTTTCACATCACTTGCAGCGCCATCTGTTGTTGAAAATTGTAACTACTGTAATTTCGAAAGTTTGTCCGCCTGAAAATGTACTGTTGCCCCAAGCATATTGCAACAAACGGTGTATTTCTATCGCTGCTCGTTTAGTTTTTATTGCCGTTTCAAATATACCGGTCATTTTTGAAACACTCTGTATAACCAAGGTGCAAGCTGCTCTGGAGTTGTGTCGTAACCAATACCCCAGTAGGCCTGCTCTGACGACCGCATGAAAGGGATCTCGAAACACCGCCATAGAGGCTGCGGCGGTGGCGCTCTTGGATTCGACTGCTTGAAATTAACGTTAGACTTCCCAAAAATTGTTGATACTACCTTGGCCAACTGCCGACAAATTGCCTCTTGGCTTCTCTCTCGGGTTCTTCGGCCGACGACTGTTTGACGATATTCTGACGTTTCGCCAACACAAGTGGCTGGGATCGTCACCCTCCATTCCTGTTGACGGACAGTAGCCTAGCCAACGGCCCTCTATCACGGGGGAAGACCAGGGAAAAGACCTAACACGTTGGGGCGACAGGTACACACAGTCTCCGGCCGCGGCCTAGACTCCGATCCACCACCAGTAATAGTGGTGAACCTCTGACAATGCCAGACACTCGCACTACCAACAGGAACGCGAGACAAGGCCAAATGTTGATCTTTTCGTAACTTGTAAGTGTGTCAGGGCATATTGGTCCTGCTATGATTGGATCCATCGTAATATTTTAACTCTCTTTTTTCACTCCCTCATCGCATTTTATAACACAACGTAAATAAGAAGGAAAGAATATCCAGAAATACGAGGGGCGTGTAATAATTAATGCTACATATATTTTTCTCAGTTTCTGTTGAAAAAATGCGGAATTTTGTTGTGGGGCATGTGGAATATTCCCGCTTCAGCCCATATAGTTTCATAAGCTTTCTATGGCTGGCGATGCTACAAAAATGGTTCAAATGGCTCTGAGCGCTATGGGACTTAACATCTGAGGTCATCAGTCCCCTAGAACTTATTACTACTTAAACCTAACTAACCTAAGGACATCACACACATCCACGCCCGTGGCAGGATTCGAACCTGCGACCGTAGCGGTCGCGCGGTCCCGGACTGAAGCGCCTAGAACCGCTCGTGACGATGCTACACGTAGGCTTCAGATTACCGTCTGTAATGGAGGAACGTTCCAAGCAGAGACCTGTCGATGAGTTTCTTTTGGCGGAAAAGAGGAGCATTGCAGATATTCATAGGCTCTTGCAGAATGTGTGCGAAGACCTGGCAGTGAACAAAAGCATGGCGAATCGTTGGACTAGACGTCGATCATTATCGCAAAAAGGTAGCGTAGGCCTGTCCGATCTCCATGGTGCAACGTGCGGATACTCTCATTCGATATGTTCGACGGACCACAATCAGACACCTCATAACTGGACGTCTCAGTGTTGACAAACTAATCTACACTCCTGGAAATGGAAAAAAGAACACATTGACACCGGTGTGTCAGACCCACCATACTTGCTCCGGACACTGCGAGAGGGCTGTACAAGCAATGATCACACGCACGGCACAGCGGACACACCAGGAACCGCGGTGTTGGCCGTCGAATGGCGCTAGCTGCGCAGCATTTGTGCACCACCGCCGTCAGTGTCAGCCAGTTTGCCGTGGCATACGGAGCTCCATCGCAGTCTTTAACACTGGTAGCATGCCGCGACAGTGTGGACGTGAACCGTATGTGCAGTTGACGGACTTTGAGCGAGGGCGTATAGTGGCATGCGGGAGGCCGGGTGGACGTACCGCCGAATTGCTCAACACGTGGGGCGTGAGATCTCCAAATTACATCGATGTTGTCGCCAGTGGTCGGCGGAAGGTGCACGTGCCCGTCGACCTGGGACCGGACCGCAGCGACGCACGGATGCACGCCAAGACCGTAGGATCCTACGCAGTGCCGTAGGGGACCGCACCGCCATTTCCCAGCAAATTAGGGACACTGTTGCTCCTGGGGTATCGGCGAGGACCATTCGCAACCGTCTCCATGAAGCTGGGCTACGGTCCCGCACACCGACAGGCCGTCTTCCGCTCACGCCCCAACATCGTGCAGCCCGCCTCCAGTGGTGTCGCGACAGGCGTGAATGGAGGGACGAATGGAGACGTGTCGTCTTCAGCGATGAGAGTCGCTTCTGCCTTGGTGCCAATGATGGTCGTATGCGTGTTTGGCGCCGTGCAGGTGAGCGCCACAATCAGGACTGCATACGACCGAGGCACACAGGGCCAACACCCGGTATCATGGTGTGGGGAGCGATCTCCTACACTGGCCGTACACCACTGGTGATCGTCGAGGGGACACTGAATAGTGCACGGTACATCCAAACCGTCATCGAACCCATCGTTCTACCATTCCTAGACCGGCGAGGGTACTTGCTGTTCCAACAGGACAATGCACGTCGGCATGTATCCCGTGCCACCCAACGTGCTCTAGAAGGTGTACGTCAACTACCCTGGCCAGCAAGATCTTCGGATCTGTCCCCCATTGAGCATGTTTGGGACTGGATGAAGCGTCGTCTCACGCGGTCTGCACGTCCAGCACGAACGCTGGTCCAACTGAGGCGCCAGGTGGAAATGGCATGGCAAGCCGTTCCACAGGACTACATCCAGCATCTCTACGATCGTCTCCATGGGAGAATAGCAGCCTGCATTGCTGCGAAAGGTGGATATACACTGTACTAGTGCCGACATTGTGCATGCTCTGTTGCCTGTGTCTATGTGCCTGTGGTTCTGTCAGTGTGATCATGTGATGTATCTGACCCCAGGAATGTGTCAATAAAGTTTCCCCTTCCTGGGACAACGAATTCACGGTGTTCTTATTTCAATTTCCAGGAGTGTATCAGTTGGAGCACTCAAAGGTATGTGTCCGCTGGGATCCTCGCCACCGCACAGAAGACCTCAAAGAGCAAACAAGGACCATCTGTGCAGAATTACTTGGGTATTATGATGCAGATCGTGAAAATTTCTTGCAGAGCGCAGTCACAGGCAATGATATATTGATTCAGCACCTCCAGCCGGAAGCAAAATGGCAATCCCTGGAATGGCGCCACACCACCTGATCTCCTAAGAAAAAGTTCAAAGCAGTAAACTGAGCCAATGAAGTCCTGGCGACAGTCTCCTGAGATTGTAAATGGGTTATTCTATTTTATTCCCACCATTAAAGTGCAACGATCAACTCTCAAGCATACTGAGCCTCCCTCAGGAAATTGAAGAAACGAGCCTGTCGCTCGCCAAAAAAATGCAAACGAACTTCTCCTTCTCTATGGTACCGCAAGGCCTCACACAAGTCTGTGCACCCAAGAGGAGCTCAAAAAAATTCATCCGCCCTACAGCCCGGATATCGCATCTTCCGATTTCCATCTGTTACTTCAACGAAGGGTGCACTCCACTGGTTGCAGTACGTAGATGATGGGGACGTTATCGATGGAGCAAGGCGTTGGCTCCGACGTCGATCAGCAGAGTAGTGCCACACGGCCGTACAGACCCTCCCAGTAAGGTGGCGTAAGGCTGTCGCATTTAACGGTGATTATGCTGAAAACTAGGACCTCGTAGCGAAAATATTGGGGAATAATATGATGTACTGGTATCATGAATAAAACCAACCTGTTTTCCGAAAGGAATGTGTTTAAGTACTTATTGAACGCCCCTCGTATTGTAAATAAGTTTGTATAAGAATTATTTTTTTCTTTCTTGTTTACGTTCATGCTTATAGATTAAGGATAATTGCAGAATGTCGTGCCACACAACGTGGCACTACACACAACTGGCGCTAATAGCATAGGCAGATAGGGAACACACACGACACAGATTTATAAGTCCACGGTATTGGTGATAACCTGAGAAAACCGTCCCTAAACACATGTGCTACAAAACGCCACTGTTTCCTGCGCATGTACCCCTACTCAGTATGGGATATGACCACCATGCACACGTGTACTAGCCGCACAACGGGTTGGCATACTCTGGGTCAGGTGGTCGATCAGCTGCTGGGGTATAGTCTCCCATTCTGGCACCAGTACCTGTCGGAACTCCTGAAGTGTCCTAGGGGTTTGAAGATGTGCAGTGATACTTCAACGGAGAGCATCCCAGACGTGATCGATGAGCTTTAGGTCTGGAGAACAGGCAGGCCACTCCATTCGCCTGATATCTTAGGTTTCAAGTTAATCCTCCACGATGGCAGCTTTGTGGGGCCGTGCGTTATCATCCATCAGGAGGAAGGTGGGACCCACTGCACCTCTGAAAAGGCAGACATACTGGAGCAAAATGACATCGTGATACACCTGACCTGTTACAGTTCCTCTGTCAAAGACATGCAGCGGTGTATGTGCACCAATCATAGTCCCACCCCACACCATCAAACCACGACCTCGATCTGGTTCTTGGTTCACACCAGATGAAAACCCAGCGTGAATCACTGTTCAGCCTATAACTGGCCTCGTCCATGAACGAAACCTGGGACAACTATCCTAATGACCATGTACTGTGTTCTTGACACCAGGCTTTACAGGCTCTCCTGTGACCAGGCGTCAGAGGAATGCATCTTGCAGGTCTTCTGGCGAATAAACCATATCTGTTCAGTCGTCTGTAGACTGTGTGTCTGGAGACAACAGTTCCAGTGGCTGCAGTAAGGTCCCAAGCAAGGCTACCTGCAGTACTCCATGGCCATCTGTGGGCACTGATGGTGAGATATCAGTGTTCTTGTGGTGTTGTACACTGTGGACATCCCGTACTGTAGCGCCTGGACACGATTCCCGTCTGCTGGAATCGTTTCCATAATCATGAGATCACTTTGTGGTGATTGAGTGCACTTTGTGGTGCACGGAGGGCCCATGCTTCGACCTACTGTGTATGACCAGCCTCCAGTCGCTCTAGTATTCTACCCCTCCTAACGTCATCAATATGTGTTTTTTGAGCCAATTTCAACACACAGTCACTATTAGCATGTCTGAGAATGTCTGCACACTTACTCGCTGCACCGTACTCTGACAGCGCCACTGTGCGACGATCCACAGGCCAAATGCACCGCATGGTCATACCCTGAGGTGATTTAAACCCAGAAACCGCCCACCAGAGCGTTGTTTCAACATGTATCGGTATTATCCTTAATTTATGAGCATGAGTGTAATTGCGCCAGTAGAAGACAAAGTATGTTCTGCCCTATTCTCTATCGTTGCCAACTGTATCCAAGATGGCGGCCTGTAGACTTGGCAACAGTGCATGGCGTCATCCAAGATGGCGGATTTTGGCGGGAAGCTAGATCAATTGGACTATCTCCACTAACCTAACACCCTTTCGCCTCACCACCCACAGAAAATTGGGGGAAGGTCAAATTAATTTAGGATGAGGCAACACACCTCTATTAACATAAGAAAACCGAAGGAAGACAGGTCACTTGGGCTACCTTCACTAACCTAAGTCATTCGACTACTACCTCTTATTAGGAACTGGTGGGAAGTTTGAATTTTGGTGGTAAAGAAAGGCCAGTTCTGCTCTCTCCACTAACCTAAGAAAATGGCAGGAAGAAAAGGAGAGTTAGGCTACCTCCACTAACTTTCGACTGCACCTCTTCCTAGGGATTGACAGGAAGATGAACTTTACATGTGCTGGACATAAGTCTTTATTTTGCATGCACTATTTATTTCAACAATTAGAGATAGTACGACCATCAAGTGTAGTTGTCATGGGGGTCAGGAGTCCAACTAACCTAGTACACAGTACTGTCACAAGACGGTGTGGTCCTCCATTCCATGACATAATCCAAGATGGCGGTCTGGGGTGGGAGAAAATGGTGGGAAACAGTGTGGTCGCCATGGGGTACAAAGCCCAACTGACCAAGTACACAGTACTGTCATCAGAGGGTGCTGTCGTCAATTCTGTGACATAGTCGGCAGTTTCGGGTGAGAAGAAATGGTGGGAAACAATGTTTAAGCCATGCGGTCCAGAGCCCAACTGAACCAGTACACAGTACACAGAGAGCGCTGTCATCAATTATGTGACGTAATCCGAGGGAAACAGTGTGGTCACCATGGGGTATGGAGTACAACTGACCCTGTATGCAGTACTACCACCAGATGACACTGTTGTCAGTTCTGTGAAATAATCTAAGATGGCAGGGGGAAACAGAGGGAAACAGTGTGCTTGGCATGGGGTCAGAAGTCCATCTGACCTAGTACACAGCACCACCACGAGATGGCGTTGTCGTCCATTCTGTGACCTAACCCAAGATGGCTGTCTGGAGGGGAAAATGACTCAGCTTCTGCTGGGCTGCTAGAGAGAGGAAGGAATGTACTACACGTTCTGTCATGCTTGGGGTCATCCCACACGACCTACAGACCTGTAAACTCTTCCTAAATAATGCAGTACACTGATGTGCAGACACAATATCAACTCATAAACTGTCCAAATAACGCATAGCACAGCTTACACCGTTCCTCGCAAAATAATGCAATAGTCACACAAACAATGTGCACAGACACTGCCCACCTCCCCCCATTCTCACTGGACCAAACAGGAGGCTACCGCACACACTCCCAGAAGTCGGGATACAACGACAGCCCCCGCAAAGCGATGCGGCGGTCAGCTGCCAAGCCATGCACAGGTGCATCCCTTTCTTACCTGACACCTGAGAAATTTCCCTTGAAATACATGATCGGCTAGGCGTCTTCGATGACGCGACCAGATGGGAGCAAAGACCTATTTGCAGAGTGTAGACACTCCAAAGGCATTCGTGTCTCAATGCCGCAGTGAGTCGCCACTGGATGCAAGCCAGCACGAGCCATCACTCTCACGCCACTGATACCTACAGTGAGCAGGGCAAAGGTGTGCCTATTTTTCCATATACAGAGTTCTTTGAGTGTTATACTGATGTCACAGAACTACAAATGCCATCACGCTGGTCCCATATGCAAAATGCCTCTGGGCAGTATGTGTGTTTACCATTGCTGACACAATACCTATGGATACTGACGTCACAGAATAGCACATTGTGCATTGTTCCTAACGATCCTAACAGAACATGCGAGCTGCATCTAGCCAACCATGCGTACCCAGCATGGCTGATGCATCATGCAAGATGTTCGTTCTGCTATCAATATACGTCTCAGAAATGTAAATCGTTTTCACCACTAAAAGCCTGTGCACACTCCTAAAAACACCGTTAATCATAAAAGCATTCTTGATGTTTGGAAAGAGAGCACTTTCTAAGCATAGTTGGGGGAAGGTAACCAGAACAATTACACAAACAGAATTAGACGCTCTGTCTTATAGAGAGAAAGAAAGTCTGGAGATGTCCTAATGCCACAGAGGTGGATGGGTTATGGCATCCCCATCAGAGATGGATGGTCTGCTTCAACTTGTTTTTGAACACTTGCTTTCTCAGAACTTTCCATACATACCATGCCTCCATCTTGTTTGAATCAGTTTAGAAATACTCCTACGTCCTGGCACAAAGGATGTCTTGTGAATGAATAGAGCATTATGATTGTACATTGTACAGATCACCATATTGCACTGACAATTAAACCCTGCAAAGAAGCCTACAGATCATCAAATACGGAAAGACTCTTACTCAATTACACTGCTCTCTCACTGTGCACAGGAGCTTGAATACTAGAGCCCGAAACAGATCTCCAACCCAGCAATATATCACTGCATACTGTGTCTATGTAGTAAATGTACAATTCGCATCTGGCTGCCATACAAAATCAGCCCTTTCACATCACTTGTTCATTTACCATGAAGACAGACAGGACTGTATACTCTCCTCGCAACAGTAGATATTTGCCTGCGAGGTCGATGTTCATTCACCCCCGATGGGTGACCAGAACACCCTCAGTGAACCAAAGTCACTCTCAAACTTGTTCTACAAATTCAGGCTCGTTCCCCCACAGCACAAACGAGTTACTGTTTCTGGTCCAGACCTGCTTACTTGCTTGCTTTTCTACACCCATCTCCGGACTCTGGGATTACAAGAACACATGCATTTTTTCATAATATTATACCATTTTCGTGGAACTTTTCGATATGAAGCACACAGTAATATCCTACCGATCGCTCACACAAGATAATTCCGAAGATATAGGCTGGAAATTATTTCTCTACTAAGCCAAAACTTTAGCTAGGTGAGGAATGCTGTAAACCACTGACTAACCAGAAACTTGTCACGCCTGCAAACACATTTTCACGGAAATCCGAAAAGAAACAGAGAAAATAGATATTTCCACTCGCAAATACCGTTGTCAGTGATGTAGCAGTTTCCAAATCGCGTACATGATTGCAATATGAGGAATCAATATGAGGAATCAATCAAATTGGCACATGGAGCCATAAGCTATTCCGTCAATGTGACAGATCAGTTTAAATGTAGAGGTCATCAATCACTTTCGGATAGCCATTTGGAAACTCTACACAATGCCGCCAAAGTCTTCCAGTTTCCTTATGTTGTTACTGTCTTTTATTTAAAATAGTCCAATGTGTGCTGCGTCTTATGGTAGGTGCAGTAATAAAATGATTTACACTGTGCAACGTCTAGTTTTCTGCGAGAAGCAGTGGATCAGAATGTGTTAATGTCAGTTTAGAATCCGACACAGACCTCGAAGAAGTGTCAGAAAAAAATAAAATGTATGGCAGTGTACAAAGCGTGTTACAGCAGAAAGAAAACGATGTTTCAAACAATGTCACAGGGTAATAGGGAGTGACATACAGTATAGACAATGTGATACTGTCATCCTCCTACAGTATAGCCGATGAAACTTTTAATTGGTCTTTGCAGTGGCTCGATACCTGTATATTTAATAGGATCATCACATGTGCCCAAAGCTGGCACACATGCGGTATTTCATTTCGATATAGGGGAGGAGAGATGTGCGGTAAAAATCTCTATCGGATGAAGTCAACGGAGCATTTATAGTTCGCAATTTTTCTCTGGTGGATGGAACAGAACAACGATTGTAGAATGTTGTGGTGATAGACGTGAATGGGCCCTGAGGGATGTAGATTTGTAGTACCTGCTCGTAGTTTGGAGAAGCACCACAACACAGTAGCAAAATCCACATACTTCCCTCAGTTGCCGTACTGTCTTTTATACTACCTCATGTTGCAGGAGCAGGCTTCGTTTCTGTTGAATGCTCAAAGCACAGTTTTGTCACAGTAACTCAGCTTCACCTGTTTCTACATGGGCTGTAGAAGGTGGTAGATATAGCTTTCTCCGACTTCTGCTCAGTTCCGACTTGGAACAATCACATGCACAAAGCCGCAGAGACAGTAGCATCAAGTCTGAGGGGTAGTTGCAAGATGCATAGCGGATACCTAAAACCATGTTGTAATTTTACTGTAGCAGATATATTCGAGAAAGGTGGTTCGTTTCGAGGTATGAGATTGATTGTAATCATTAGAGGAATTCTCCATATTGTCCAACGCAGGAATGGCGTTGAATGGAAAGACTTGATTCAAAATCATAGACGTCATTTCTAGCAGATAGCCTAAAACTAGAGATCTGGAAATCTAGTGTACATTTCTTATGACCTTAATCAGCACACCATCTACTACTGTTTGTGATCCTTCTCAATCAGTCATCGCCTACAACTCAGTGGATATATCGAAGAACCTCTGACATGATATCGAGACAGAATACGTCACAAATACTGGGGAAATATCTAGTGGCGGTGGCGTGGGCGGGTTTCAAACAGCGGTTTCATACCACATTCCTTAGCCGAATCACTTTCAAAATTCAGCAATTTTATGATGAAGTTGCATCATGGGCTACGTGTAACTGGACTGCTGGTCTTATAATATGCACTACTACGATCACTGTCTCGGTATTTGTCTGGAAAAATCACGTGATTCGTAGGTAATGCCATATGTGGATTTATATAGCCGGTATAGCTTTTAACATGGGTACTTGTGTGCACATGTAGAACCAAGACCGCTTGTGACAGTAACATACAGTAGCTGATGGGATCGGGTTTTTTAACATCTGACTGTTTACAAGACTATTAAACATTTCTTCCTAAGACAGGGTGGTGGCATTCGCAAGAAAAACTTATGACATATGTCCACCCATAGTTAATTTTCTGTCAGTATCATTTCGTATCGCCAGCGATCAGTTATTGACGAAGTATTATGTTTGGTAGTAGGGGGTGTGTTATAGGTTTGCCTTGAGCATCAGGCTTGTAAAGTTTCTACTTGTGTTACAACATGTGCAAAGGAAGTGACTATGTCCATTCGTAAGGAAGGAATGGATTTGACGTCGAGTACTGTGATAGCAAAGGGAAGAGTACTGGTATGTTAGTCATAAGAATGGTACTGATATTTCTATTTCCAGAACCACAGCTATCAACAGGGTGTATTTTCGATTCTTCACTCATTGTCGAATGTTGTTCAAGTGAGAGCGCGATCATAACATTTAGTTGCAAGTACAGGGATAAGATGTGATATGTGATAGATTTCTCAGGATGATGATTTTACTCGTGTGTGCTCGGCGTGCAGTGCCGGAGACCTGTGTAGGGAAGATTCACGTTTTCCATTAATTGTAGGAGCTGTCAGAATGGAGAGGCCTGCTGGAGTGTAGGAATCTAAATGGCATAACCGTATTGTCCTCTAGACGACCGAATAGCTAACTGATACTTGGTACGTGTTGGATAGCTTCCGTGATCACATGGAAATTTGACAAGATTAAATATGTCCTCCTTGCTCCATCCGCCATGGGTTATTTTTCTGCCTAGGAACGAGTTTTTCGCTGCTCTCGTTTATGTTACTTCATATTACTTTTCTCTTTTTTCAGGTTACTGTCAATCCATATTCTGTACACATTAGACTTAATTCCATTCATCAGATCTTATAAATATTCACTTTCACTCATGGAATTAATGTCTCAAAGGCTTTACCATACAATCAGGTGCTCAAGATGTGCACTTTCAGAAATTCCTCCGTCAAATTGAGGCCAAGGTTTGCTACTAGTGGGCTTCTGTTGTCCACCAATGCCCTCTTTGCCTGTACTAGTCTCTTTTTATGTTCTGATTTACTTCGTCCGGCATGCGTTACTGTACTTCCAAGGTAGCACAATTCCTTCACTTCGCCGTCACCTATTTTTATGTTAGTTTTGTAGCTAATTTGATTTCTGGCACATCTATTTATTTTCGTCTTTGTTAACTTTATTATCAATGCACACTGCGCGTGCATTGGCTGAGAATTCCGTTGAGAATATCTCGTAATTCTTCTTCACTTTCTCTAAGAATGGGAATTTCATCAACATTCCTTATCACCGATTTCTTTCATCCTGAATTTTAATCCCAGTTCTCAACCTATATTTTACTTCTCTCATGCCTTCTTCGATCCACGGATCGACCAGCAGGGGGGAACAACAGCATCCCTGTCTTAAAGAATTCTTATTATTCCGTTCTTATTGTTCAAATGGTTCGAATGGCTCTGGGTCACTATGGGGCTTAACATTTCAGGTCATCAGTCCCGTAGAACTTAGAACTAGTTAAACCTAACTAATCTATGGATATCACACTCACTCATGCCCGAGGCAGGATTCGAACCTGCGACCGTAGCGGTTGCGCGGTTCCAAACTGAAGCGCCTAGAACTGCTCGTCCACACCGGCTGGCTTGTTATTGTTCCTTCTAGTTTCTTACACATGTTGCTTACTCTTAGTTTGTTGAGAATTTCGAACATCTTGCGCCATTTTTCACTATCGAACGGTTTTTCTAGGTAGACAGATCCTATGAAGGTGCCTAGATTTTTCTTAAGATTTGCTGGTAGTAAGTTCCTATGGGACCAAACTCTAACCTAAACTGACTTACGCTATGGACAACACACACACGCAAGCCCGAGGCAGGACTCGAACCTCTGTAGCTGTGCGAACCGTTGCGGCTACCCCGCGCTTTTATTTTCCTAAAGCCAAACTGATCGACATCGAACAGATCTTCAATTTTCAACTGTTCTGTAGATTATTCTTGGCAGCATCTTTAGTGCAACAGCTGCTGTACTGATTCTACACAAACTTGAATAGTGGTTTAGTTGCCATTGCCCCCTAAGTTTTTAGAGATTCCGAAGGAATGCTATCAATGCTTTCTGTCTTCAACGCTGTATTCGAAGATATTTTAAGCTGTGACTCTAATACAGGATCACCTGTATTATCCATGTTGTTTCCCACTTCTTGTTCTGTGCCTCAGTTAAGATGTACGATTACTGTGTACAGAATCGCCCGCTTTGGCCCTGTGTCCCTACAGTTTGCGTTGCAGGGTAGCGACGCGCGTTTTGCGGCAACTTGCACCTCCTCCCGGCAGGCTGTGCCGAGGGAGGCCTTCCTATTTACACGGCGTGTCCTGCCAACACCGACTCAAAGGAAGGCCTCGGCGCTTGTTGGTGACGTCACGTCAGCTAGGCACGGCGAACGCCAGGACAAAATGTTTGGTATTGTTTTGGATTCTGTAGTTTTATTTAGATGAAAGATTTTCTTAGTATCGTAAAGCTAAAAATGCAGATCATACTTCTGTATTACTGAATTCTGTCGAAACAAACGTAGATCAATATGAGAAGACGCTTTGCCCCATTGCAAGCTTCGGAAATTTTACATTCAAGTAACTATATTTACTTGATCCATTTTGTTATCGAAACGTACCCAAACCCCCTTACAATGAACTCGTTTCTTTTATTTATTTATTGATTGCGTCACTGGAAATGTGAACGAATTTACATGTGTAAATGTCCAACTGTTGCCAGTCATTAGATTACAGTCGTTTTCAACGAAAGGAATTATAAACAGGAAACAAAATAGCTTCATACATCGAAAATATTGCTGAGCTTAAACTTTTTTAAACATGCACATTAGAAACCCCTCTTGCAACTGAAAGGAGAAACTTTATAACATAAAAAAATTTTATTTGATAAAACAAGTATCTCTCTTTTGCTTCTTCTTCTGTCCCCCACCCCCTCCCCCAACGTGTACAATTGCAAGATATTTCATTAACATTCAGTGCTCCTCACCCCATAGTCAACCAAGATACCTAAAGAAGAGCACCAATATGTTCACAGTTTCTTGTAAAAGCAACCCAGTACAAACATAACTTCCTCAGATTTACAAATAAGGTAAAGAAGCACGAATTTTGTTGCTGCTGGACCATAAAGTTGTTTTTGTATGTCAATCCTTAAAACAGGTGGAAATTTAAGTTCAGGAGTACACTATTTGTTAAGAAGTGTATTGAACTGCACAATTAATTGATTGCAGAAATCTCTCAGAACAATGTGTGTTGGTCAACTACCGCCAATAGTTTCACCTTTTCCTGTGTCAGGGAGGGATACATCACCATTATGTGTATGCCTGCAACAGACCTGGCGTTCGCCGTACCTAGCTGGCGTGACGTCACGAACAAGCGCCGAGGCCTTCCTTTGAGTCGGTGTTGGTCCTGCCGAGACAGCAGCGGGGGGCGGCAGGGCGCCGCTTGCTGGTCACGTGCTGGGACAATGGGCCGCCCTTCCCCCTCCCCCACCCCGCATCGCTATGGAAATGCGCCTCTGCCGGACAGCGGCTGGCGGTAAAAGTCCGCCGCCCAACTTTACGCCTCCCCTAAAAACTCTGGATTTATTGTTTTCCTGCTGCTCCGAGGCGGAAGCGGGCGCTGCTGTCAATAGCCGTAACCCTCGAGCCTCGCCCCCAACAACTCATTCTGTCCACGCATCCACTGTCACTGTCAACAGACGCTTATCACGTGTCTGGCTCCATGAGCGCTTCTCAGTGCAATACGCGTAATCCTTGTTGTCTATCTTTAATGACTTTAAGAACACGTTTAATAACGGCGAAGAAAAGATGACACATAACGCCCTGAACCTATTCCCATGAGAAATAACGGAACAGTGCACTGTTTCCTATCTTTGGTGGCACGGTTGGTACTAAAACTATATTAAAAAATTATCTCCTCACAGAAAATGGCTTTTCTCAATTTACAAACCACCTGTGACGAAGGTACATCATTCTACCTCTACTTTCTCTTACTAAATGCCTTCTAAGAGAAAAGGGCAAAGAGAGAAGGGAGCCCGTGAAAAATTTGAACACGCCATACTGAAAATTATAGTTTTTGTAAATGCTACAAGCCTTCACCAGAGAAAAAGAGAATCAAAGCATTTGTGATATGGTCCTACGGCAGGATTATCAAATTAAGTGGATGAGAAGTGAGAAGCTTCTCAACGGAATCGTCAAGTAAAAGAACATGTGGAAATACAAACTAGGATAAGGAACAAGAATAACAGTACATTTTGAAGACTTTGGTTCATAACTTCCATGGTACTAGAGGAAAATGTAGAGACAAATTATTACAGGGAAAGTCAGACATTAAAATTTACACACTAAATACCGGAACACACTCTTTCGGTATATGAAAGCAGAAGGAGTAAAGTTGAGGAAGCGGAAAGTTATCTATAATTTGTACAGAAACCAGTATGCATTCGTAGGAACCGAAGGGTATAGCAGGGAATCAGTACCTGAGAAAGGAGTGGGACGGGGTTGAAGCCTCTATGTTACGTTATTAAATCCATACATTCATCAAACAGCAAAGGAAGACACAATGGAGAAATTTGGTGAGGGAATTAATGTTCAGGGAGAAGGAACAGAAAATTTGAAGGTTTACTGGTGACGTAATTTTGCCAGAGGCAGCAAGGGGCTTGGAAGATCGGTCGAACGTAAAGGAGAGTGATTTGACAAAAGATTTAAGATCAATACAAGTAAAACAATTGCGGTGGAATGTTATCGAAATAAACATGGTGATGCTGATACAATTAGATCATAAAGTGTGATGATCTATGGAATTTGGCAGTTTGACCAGCAAAATAATTAACAATGGGCGTATCTGGCTAACCTGTTTGCCTGGAGAGGTGTACATCATACTCGTCTACGAGTGCATAAAATTTGCATATCTCAGGGAACGGATATTTTGACGCTTGTGCTCTCACTCCGGTACATGTGTTGTAGAAAATACATGAGCAAGGGGTGAAGCGGATAATAACAAACCCGCGGAAGCACAGCTCACCACTGGAGAACAAACAACCTACCAGGCCTGATCAGACTAACCTGGGAGCCCGTGGAGTACTATGACATCGCAGCCCAATCATAACAGAACCCCTCTCATCTTTCACTCGTGGAATATGAACTCAGATAGAAGTTGGAATCAGAGTGAAGCAAGACACATCGGACAAAATTATTCTTCCATTGCTCCATACACTAGGTTTTATAGTTTCGGCATTATGTTTTCCTGTTACGTTTGCTTTACTGATAAGTGTGAAAGGTGGACATTGGAATGAACATTTATTTGCGGATAGTTTCAGAATGAGTGGAAATTTTATGTTGTGGGAGTGAAGCAGTCGCGTGTGACATCTCTGGGATAGTTGACTTACGGCAGTGAGAATAGTATAACTTGTGAATCTTTGGCTCAGTTGAAGAGCGGAGAGTAGTCGGGTGTCGGACATGGAGTTAGCTGGCAGAACTTTGAGCGTAGTGCATATTGGAGCAAGACTTACTGAAGAAAATTGTTAGGAATTATTAATGTGATGGAAGGACTTACAGACGCGACGTTTATGGAACAGAGAGAATGGATTTGCATAATAAATATTTTTTAAGGTAATAATTTTTCTGGCGCGTGCTGATAATGTCAGCGATTCTTGCAACATAACAGTCCACATCCCAACCTCAGCTTAAGTCATTTCAGTTTAATTCATTTCAGCTCGCTAATCGTGAAAGCATCGCCTTGTAAGACTTTTGTAAAGAACGTGAAGTTTTTGGTTTTCTGGTCTTATGCTCTTGTGAAATAAGAGTTTAGCATACAGCATTGTCGTTATAATAAGCGGATTACTATTTTCGTTTCAAGTAAGAAGTTTTTTTTAGTATGAGAAAATCATCCCAATCTTTCTCCCAGTAGTTTAGTAGTGGCCCGATTTCTTCATGCTGTACTGTTACTGCTGATTTTTCTGTAATTTTGCAAGTGAGATTCTTTTCATATTTTGCCGGTTCTTTCATTTCTCATATCACGTTGCCATTGCTCAAATTATAAGCATTTTCCTTGTAATTCAGATTTTTAATGGGCCAGTGAACAGTGTGTGTTTAATAGTGTTGCTACGTAATTTCAGTGTTTCAATTATTTTGGGCAGTGCACAGTTTGATTGTGGTACTGGTTTTTGTGCAACAGTTTTGAATTAATTTCCTGCACACTGAACACCAGTTAGTTTTGTCTTTATGTGAATGCCTGCACTGAGACGCGCTGTTCGCAACAGCAAATTCAATTCAACCCTTTTATGACAGAGGACAGTACATTCAGTTTCGAGTAGAAAGCAGGCAAACATTTTAATACTCATGAATGAACGAACGACCGAGTCAGAGCAAATAGCTTTCATTTGACTTCCGCTGCAGCTGGCACTTTTGAAGGGCAGTCAGATACTATTTTTCTTTTGCTGCAGCACATAGCACAGCGCATGTTTACGTAGTAATAATTTCATGTTTCTTCACCTGGAGTAGAATAAAATTCCGAAGAGAGGGACAGTTGTCAAACCGAACAGGAATCGTTAGACGATTTTTAATACAGAAACCGGACTACAAACAGTGAATAACACAGATATGGATATGCAGTTGAATAACACAGATACATGTTCAGAATAGTTTCCGACAGATTGGACCCTGCCACTACGTCGAACAACACGAATTCAGATGGAAGCGCATGTTTCAAACGCTACTCGAACAGCTTAAGCAGTCGCAACTGCTACCACAGCGAACAAGCGAACAGATGAAACAGACGCAGGGAAAAAAAATGCACAGTTCCAATAGCTGAGAGAAGACGGTAAGCAGTCACAAGAACAAACTAACGTGCAGTTTAAATAGACACAAGAAAAGATACAAAGCTTATCAGGCGAACTCCCGGAAGAAATAAAGAAACATTTCCAGCTAATGTTTGACAGTATTACTAACCGATTACAAGTTTTACATACCGACAATGAGACTATTAAAAACGCACAAAAAGCCGACCGCACAGAAATAATGGCAAGAATTAGCGAGGTCTTCTCCAACGAAGTAGTTACTGAGCTAAAAGAGCAGTCCGCATTATTACAAGATAATGTCAAAGGAATTAGCAAAAAATTCGGAACCTTAGACTTACAACCAGAAGTATGGAAGGAACAAATAAGTAACATCTCCGAATGAATAGATGAACTGTGCACAAAATGGTGAATTTGCCTGCCAACAACACCCGAGATTCCGATTACACACTGCCCGTGCACTACGCAGACATAGTCGAATATAAATGTTTGAAATATTTAAGAGAAAATCAGATGTTGTTGTTGTTGTGGTTATCAGTCCTGAGACTGGTTTGATGCCGCTCTCCATGCTACTCTATCCTGTGCAAGCCTCTTCATCTCCCAGTACGTACTGCAGCCTACATCCTTCTGAATCTGCTTAGTGTATTCATCTCTTGGTCTCCCTCTACGATTTTTACCCTCCATGCTGCCCTCAAAAACTAAATTGGTGATCCCTTGATGCCTCAGAACATGTCCTACCAACCGATCCCTTCTTCTAGTCAAGTTGTGCCACAGACTCCTCTTCTCCCCAATTCTATTCAATACCTCCTCATTAGTTATGCAATCTACCCATCTAATCTTCAGCATTCTTCTGTAGCACCACATTTCGAAAGCTTCTATTCTCTTCTTCTCTAAACTATTTATCGTCCATGTTTCACTTCCATACATGGCTACACTCCATATAATTACTTTCAGAAACGACTTCCTGACACTTAAATTAATACTCGATGTTAACAAATTTCTCTTCTTCAGAAACGCTTTCCTTGCCATTGCCAGTCTACATTCTATATCCTCTCCACTTCGACCATCATCAGTTATTTTTCTCCCCAAACAGCAAAACTCCTTTACTACTTTAAGTGTCTCATTTCCTAATCTAATTCCCGCAGCATCACCCGACTTAATTCGACTACATTCCATTATCCTCGTTTTGCTTTTGTTGATGTTCATCTTATACCCTCCTTTCAAGACACAGTCCATTCCGTTCAACTGCTCTTCTAAGTCCTTTGCTGTCTCTGACAGAATTACAATGTCATCGGCGAACCTCAAAGTTTTTATTTCTTCTCCATGGATTTTAATACCTACTCCGAACATTTCTTTCGTTTCCTTTACTGCTTTCTCAATATACAGATTGAATAACGTCGGGGATAGGCTGCAACCCTGTCTCACTCCCTTCCCAACCACTGCTTCCCTTTAATGTCCCTCGACTCTTATAACTGCCGTCTGGTTTCTGTACAAATTGTAAATAGCCTTTCGCTCCCTGTATTTTGCCCCTGCCACCTTCAGAATTTGAAAGGGAGTATTCAAGTCAATATTGTCAAAAGCTTTCTCTAAGTCTACAAATGCTAGAAACGTAGGTTTGCCTTTCCTTAATCTTTCTTCTAAGATAAGGCGAAAGGTAAGTATTGCCTCACGTGTTCCAACATTTCTACGACATCCAAACTGATCTTCCCCTAGGTCGGATTCTACCAGTTTTTCCATTCGTCTGCAAAGAATTCGCGTTAGTATTTTGCATCCGTGACTTTTTAAACTGATAGTTCGGTAACTTTCACATCTGTCAACACCTGCTTACTTTGGGATTGGAATTATTATATTCTTCTTGAAGTCTGAGGGAATTTCGTCTGTCTCATACATCTTGCTCACCAGATGGTAGAGTTGTGTGAGGACTGGCTCTCCCAAGGCTGTCAGTAGTTCTAATGGAATGTTGTCTACTCCAGAGGCCTTGTTTCGACTTAGGTATTTCAGTGCTCTACCAACTCTTCACGCAGTACCATATCTCCCATTTCATCTTCATCTTCCTCCTCTTCGATTTCCATAATATTGTCCTCAAGAACAACGGATAAATCGGATAAAAATCAATAAACAACAAAAGAATGACATGGTAACGGTACAGTCACAACTTACACGCATTTTAGAAAAAAACTGAATAATAATAATAACCGACGCCCAGAGTTTATACCTCGTAATACAAGTCTTCACTGTAAAAACCTAGACACCAGTAGTAACTTACGGAGTTTTGGAGATTACCAACGTGGACCGTCGAGACGTGATAGCGAACAGAGCTCTTGGCGCTACCGCGAAATCGCCGCGCCAAGGCGCAAAGACACGTTTGATTATAGATACTTCCTCACTGTACGAAAGTTCAAAGTTTTTTGAAATTTCACTGACAAAATTCATCCTAAGGCATGGATTTATCAATTTATCTATGCTTTACCACCAAACTGAGCCCTTGAACACAAGCTAGATTTCATGAACGGATACCTAGAAAATAAACCAGCAGTCAGAATGTGGTCGATTATAAGGGACTCTAAATCAAAAGAGGACTTTTACAAGGTATTTTTAACTGCACACTGGTCTCCATCAAAGCAGGATACAATGAAACACAGTATAATCATGTTGAACAGCTTTGAACAATCGGAATTCTCAAGTCCAGTACAGTATATCGACGACATGATACAGAGGAACGAATACGTGTACCATCTGTCCAGACCCTCACGAAATTAGATACCGATTTACGTCAAATAATCTTTGAAAACATGTGTAAGGATGATTTAGAATAATTTTTGAGTCTTTTGCAAGAGCTCGAGTTAGGTAGTGATCGTGTTCTAACAGGAAAATCAGCTGATGTCAAGTTTGATAGTTACGATTGCTCGTTCTCACGACATGACAATGGGAACAACGGTAGATCATGTAACAAATTTCATGGTAAAAACAATCACAAACGCGATCGTAGGCACCATACTTACGACGCGTTAGTCTGGCACCAAAACAACTACAAAAACAGGGCGATTTCAGAAGCCACGATTCGAATTCTTATTCCGGAAATAAACATCGTTTTGGAGACACTCATAAATAAAAAACAACCACAATAATAATCACGGACATTCGTGTAATCATCAATGTAATGAGTGGGGTGAAACTAACACCTTGCATAACCGTGGAAATTCAGGCAACAACAAATATCAGACTAACAGTCAGCAAAACAAGTCTATATGGCAGAACTCTGGTGAATCGTCACCACAACGGCAGGTAGAGATGGTTGAAGTTACATAATCGACACTTAATGACAGTCAACGATAGGGTAAAATGAATAAACGATGAATTCAGGTCCCGGCAGCTGAACCGGAAAGACAGCGAAGAGATAACTCTCTTGCCGTAACTATAAACTTTATGCAATTCGAAGATATTAGGGACATTCTGCTCCCAAGAAACCAAGTTGGATCAAAGCAAATTGCAATGTGTGCGAATAATAATTTTAGCGCAGTTTTGAACTCAGGTAGCACAATACCAGTTATCAGCGAGTCAGCATATATCAGCGAGTCAGCACATAATAAATGTACAATAACAATACTTTGCCCGACCCTCCCTCATTGGAAAATTGAAATACAAGGTGCCATTTAGGAAAGACCTGTTGATGTTAAACATGCGACCTTTCGGAGTTTTCTTGTCAGGGACATAGTTTTGCTATGGACTTCCTCAATGTGCCGTTACCCTCTACTCAAATAATTTGAGGTATCAATTTCTTTGATCATTATAAAGCAGTAATGAACTTTTATGATGCAGCAATTAATCTAACAATTTTGGATCAACATGTTGTTTTAAAATTTGAAGTTTGCTTAAGTTGACAAGAAAAAAATCAACAGCCTACGTTTCCTTTATAATGATTGTTTTCAACGCTCATCCGATTCTGTTGACAGTAAAACGGTATACCATTGTACAAACGACACTTACGATCAGGTAATCAATTTAAGTACACTGAGTCAGCAAAAGAGCGATGAAGCAGAGAATTGTGATGAACAAGGCAGGACTGATCTTAGCGAAATTTTACGAGAACATGCGGTAGTGTTAACACATAGATTTCATACGATCCAAAGATTTCAATGCCAGTTTCAGGTTAGAGAGCACAACAATTTCTGTGTACAGCCTTAAGTAATACCGGTTCATTTCCGGGAAAAGGTGAAAGCTGAGATACAGTCGATGTCAGAAAACTGTGTTATTGAGCCAGCTGTCAGCTCCTACAAAAGTCCATTGCGCATCGTTGAAAAAAAACATGGTTCAGTTAGGTTCGTCTTGGACTAGCGTCAGATGTATACACTCATTCTTCCGGAAACAGACAGGCCCCAAACACTTGACGAATGTTATAAAATTTCTATGGAATACAAGTTCAGTTATTGCTGACTGCAGCAAGTACACACCTTTTTTATGTTTTGGGACGTGTTCTGTAACTTTTCTTTTAAACATTGCATCAGCAGCATTTCTTCGTGGACTACACACTATTTTTCCAGACCATCTAATGAGACACATCACAGCGATGATAAGTATTTCGACAGCAGAACCAAGCTGGCCAGTAAATTACAAAATCTTAGACATTTTTTGGATCTCTTAGAAGATTCGAGCTTGACAGTAAACATAGGAAAATCACATTTTGGGAAGACGAGTGTAAAATTTCACCAGAAGGTATTGCACCCGAACCTGAAAAACTAGATGCAATCACAGCAGTCCCATAATCTACTACTGAACGACAAGCCATAAGCTTTTTAGAAGTAGTAAATTTTTACTGCAGATTTTTGAAATTGAAAATTTTGACTACCCCAACATTATGTCCTTTTACAGGCAAAAACACTGTTTGGTGCTGGAATCATCAAGTACAATTAGGGTTCGATACGCTGAAAGAGACAGTGCTAACCGCACCTATTTTAGCTCATCCTGCTCTCTCAAAAGATTTCTGCTTATCTTCACATTCTTCCAAAACAGGAGTCGGAGCTCATCTTTCCCAAGAGCACATTGAGAATGGAATCATTGTCCAAAAGAGTAATACGTTTGCCAGTTGAGTGTTCAGTGAATCAGGAAGAAATTACTCAATCACAGAAGTAGAGGCCTTAGTCATTGTTCTGGCGTTACGAAATTTATGTGCTATTTATATGGCAAGTATACAAAAGTTTATTCAGACAACAAAGCTTACAGATTCTAATGAGCGCCAACTTAAACCACGAAGGTTACGTCTTTGGGCACTGACTTTGCAGGAATATAATTTCATTATCTGTTACATTCCAGAAAAAGACTACATTATTGTTGATGCTTTATCTCATACTCCATTGGTTTAGCTGATAATAAAACACATACTTTACAGTACACAAGTCTTAGCTTGCTTTATCTACAAAGAAATAGCTTTCGAAAACTTTATCTCAAATTCATTACTCTACATAGCAGAAGAACAAAATAAAGATCCAGTTTGGAATGGCGTTAAAGGAAAATGGAAAGACAGGAGAAATGCAGCTATCAGATACTTTTATTTGGTCAGAAACGGTATCCTGTTCAAACGTAGTTCTGTAAATGGTACACTTTGGGTGGTAAATATTACAGAGGAATTTGTCAATAACCTGATATGGTACACGCACTTTAGCGCCGCGCATTTCGGACCATGGAAGTGTTTCTACAAATTACGGACCACGTGCCGTTTTAACACCATGGAGAAAAGCATACGAAAAGTACTTTGGAAGTGTAAACTCTGTCAAAAACCAAACATTTCACCATCTTACATTGTATCCCACTGTTTCCAGTCATACCATCCAAGCTAAAGGAATTAACAGGCATAGATTTATTAAGACCACTAGTTAGATCCAGAAATGGCTTTTCTTCTGTTTGCATCGCAGTGGTATTGACGTCTAAATTTGAATCATTCACCCCTTTACCTAAGACTACAGCTGAAACAGTGTCCATAGCTTTCACTGTGAAGTTTTAGGACATGTTGACAAGGTCATATCAGATAACGGTCCTTAGTTTCGATTCAATGTTTGGCTACGTGAATTAAATAGGTACAAGATCCAGTCAATATTTATTTCATTATAGTCTCCACATTCATATCCATCAGAACGTATAATGAAAGAGATTAAGAGGTTGTGTAGACTCTATTCCACAGACATCAGTTAGCTGGTACTGCAAAACTGAGGCTGTTATTCATACTTCATTTACTGCAAAGCGAGAACATGGTACATAATTTTGCCACGTATTGTATTCTCATGCAAATCAACAGCATTGTGTGCAGTTTTGGTATTCATACTTCTTATTTGAGTTGTTTTAAGTCTACATGCAACGCACTGTAGTTGTTTTTGTTGCGTCCATTGCCTCAGAATAATGACAGCTGACGCGTGAATGCACAGGTAGCGCCGGCCAGTGTGGCCGAGCAGTTCTAGGCGCTACAGTCTGGAATCGCGCGACCGCTACGGTCGCAGGTTAGAATCCTGCCTCGGGCATGGATGTGTATGATGTCCTTAGGTTAGTTAGGTTTAAGTAGTTTTAAGTTCTAGGGGACTGATGACCTCAGAAGCTAAGTCCCATAGTGCTCAGACCCATTTGAACTTTTTTATTTTATTTTATTTTTTTCGCAGGTAGCACGTTTCTTTCTGGTGACACAGCGCGATCTTTGCGTGCAGTGACTCTACAAACTGCGTCATTAATGTCAACTTTACTTTCTCTGTTTTCCAGATCACACCACGAATTTGATTTAACAATACTTGTACGTTTACTGACGTCAGTGCTCACAGTTTCGATTAATATTCTGGTAAATTTCTTTACTTTTTCCACAGTGTCTCTCAAATTGACTTGAATCAAAATTGCAAAGTTTACATTGCTCCTCAGGGACTAACACAATGCTGCTGCACTTACTTTGATTATTTGTAACTCAAAGTTCACTGACCTGACTTGTCGTCCCAACAGTTTAATTAGACTTATATTCTAATGGCCCAAAGTCAGCGTGAATTATCTTCGTACCATCTATACTAACAGATTCTATGTTTGCAATGGCAGTGTTAATATCACATAGTTTCTCATAAAATGAAGCAGGTTGTGTCAGCTGCTGTGTGTAGTCTGCGTTACAGATCTCACTGACATTACTTTGTAAATCAACAACACTGCCAATTTCAGAATCTAACTGATTACTACGAGCTGCATTGCTCATTACAGCTGTTTATTAGAAATGTTAGTTTGATTATTTATCTTATCATGCTTTTTATCCTGACATTAGGTGACATTTTCTATCTGCTCTTTCCTCTCTGGCGACAGATTTTGGTTTTGTTTTACTACACTATTATTTTACACACAACTGCTCTCATTTTGCAAAGTGTCAACAGACTCATCATCATGGCTTAATCTGTGTTACAATCCTCTCGGTTCATTTGAAATGTCGAAGTCACATTCTGCATCTCTGGCGTCATGATTCAAATCTTCAACACAGTCATTTGCTACAGACCCCGCAGTTCCGTGCACATTATCCCTAATTATACCACCTGTGGCTTGTAGCTGATGTACGTCACAAATATTACGGATTGGTAACTGCAGGTAAGTGCACAATGAAATGTGTCCGATGGGTCCATCGTTCGGTTTCGTCCCATATTGGATTTGTTGGGACACTTCAAGTAGGTTAATGTTTTTTTTTTTTAATTTCTGCAAACGCCAGCTACCTAGCAGTCGTAGTGTCAAAATTGCGTGGTGAAGATAAACGTTGCAGTTTCTGCTTGTAGCGCCAAGCGCCGGTTACGTCAGCACATCCCTTCACACGTCTCTGCCCACCGCACAGACCAGCCTTGTCACTTACAAGGGAACATCCCCATCGCACCCCCCTCAGATTTAGTTATAAGTTGGCACAGTGGATAGGCCTTGAAAAACTGAACACAGATCGATCGAGAAAACAGGATGAAGTTGTGTGGAACTACGAAAAAATAAGCAAAATATACAAACTGGGTCGTCCATGCGTAAGATAGGCAATATTAAGAGAATTGTATGTCGAGGAGCTGTGTGGTCCTGTGGTTAGCCTGAACAGCTGCGGAACGAGAGGTCCTTGGTTCAAATCTTCCCTCGACCGAAAATTTTAACTTTTTATTTTCAGTTTATGTGAAAAACTCTTATGTTTTAATCACTTTTTTGGAGTGATTATTACATCCACAAGAAAACCTAAATCGGGCAAGGTAGAAGAAACTTTTCACCCATTCGCCAAGTGTACTAGTTAGGTGGGTCGACAACATATTCCTGTCATGTGACGCACATCCTGTCACCAGTGTCATATACAAAATATCAGACGTGTTTTCCTGTGGAGGAATCGGTTGACCTATGACCTTGCGATCAAATGCTTTCGGTTCCCATTAGAGGGGCACGTCCTTTCATCAACTAATCACACGGTTTTGCGGTGCGGTCGCAAAACACAGACACTAAACTTATTACAGTGAACAGAGACGTCAATGAATGAACGGACAGATCATAACTTTGCGAAAATAAAGAAAGCAAAATTTTCAGTGGAGGTCAGATTTGAACCAAGGACCTCTCATTCCGCAGCTGTTCACGCTAACCACGGGACAACGGCGCTCCTCGCCTCACATCGCCCTTAATATTGCCTATGTTTCGCATGGACGACCCAGTTTGTATATTTTGCTTATTTTTTCATAGTTCCACACAACTTCTTCCTGTTTTCTCGATTGATCTGTGTTCAGTTTTTCAAGGCCTATCCATTGTGCCAACTTATAACTAAATCTGAGCGGGTTCGATGGGGATGTTCCCTTGTTAGATCTTTGTTCATCAGTTTCAGCAACTGTATGTGAAGAATGACGATTAGCACACTAGCTGCGTTAAAAGTTGTTTTTTAACGCAAGTGGTGTGTTATTTCTTCACATCGTATATCTTGTTATTCCATTCACATCGCCACCGCCGACTGCAGTCGGCCTTCTCCTTTGTGCCTTCTATACTTGCTTCACACAGTCAAAGAGAAAGACTGGACGTGATGAGAACTCAAAAGGTAGTAAGATCCCTTCAAACAGTGAAACCAAATTATGTTCTGCTACAATTTCAATTGTCATATCGATATCGATAGATCGTTATGTCAGAGAAGGGATTGTGCAGCGTTCATGCCCTGCTGTTATGAGCGATCCTGTCGGACAACTCAGATTTCTGTACCAGAAACCTCATACTAGCTGTTGTTATTACACCAGACGGCCACAGCCAGGGACGTTATGTGACTTCCGAAAATATCAGCCAAATGTTGATGTGCCAGCATGAGCTCCTACCACAAGCAGGTGGATAACAAACATCTTCAGTAATGTTTCCTTACAAAAGCAAAGTAGATGGTCTCAGTGATACCAACTTCTTGTTGCTGCACTGAAATGGTAATCATTTCTCTAACCAAACATGAAGCACACATGTCGCCAATTTTGCGTTTTCTGTATACCGTATTCATGATGTTTCAGTTTTAATTTGTATCTCTGTACTTATTGCTCCGACATTTAATCAAGCCTGTATGTTAATGACGAAAACGGTGAAGGTTCCATGCCCTCTTTTGCATGTCTCCTCTCATTCTCATCAATTTTATTAATGTTCTATGTCATTGCACGGTAGTAACAGACCGAATAAGGTTATTGTAATGAGAGTATTCGTACTGACAAGGGAACCTCCCCATCGCACCGCCATCAGATTTAGTTATAAGTTAGTACAGTGGATAGGCCTTGAAAAACTGAACACAGATCAATCGAGAAAGCAGGAAGAAGTTGTGTGGAAGTATGAAAAAAATAAACA
This sequence comes from Schistocerca cancellata, assembly GCF_023864275.1. Taxonomy (NCBI): domain Eukaryota; kingdom Metazoa; phylum Arthropoda; class Insecta; order Orthoptera; family Acrididae; genus Schistocerca; species Schistocerca cancellata. The sequence goes on along the minus strand of NC_064631.1, from coordinate 64,479,329 downwards.
AAATATACACACTGAGTAGTCTATGCAAAAGATATGCAACATCATGGAAAGCATAAACTCGCGAGCGCCGTGGTCTCGTGGTTAGCGTGAGCAACTGCAGTGCGAGAAATCCTTGGTTCAAGTCTTCCCTCGAGTGAAAAAATTAATTTTTTATTTTCAGACAGTTATTATACGTCCGTCCGTCCGATGCGATCACTTTTTTGGGAGTGATTATCACATCCACAAGAAAACCTAAATCGGGCAAGGCAGAAGAATCTTTTTACCCATTCGCCAAGTGTACAAGTTAGGCGGGTCGATAACATATGCCGTCATCAGTGTCGTATAGAATATAGCAGACATGTTTTCCTGTGGAGGAATCGGTTGACTTATGACCTTGCGATCAAAGTTTTTCGGTTCCCATTGGATAGGCACGTCCTTTCGTCTACTAATCGCACTGTTTAGCGGTGCGGTCGCAAAACACAGACACTAAACTTATTATAGTGAACAGAGACGTCAATGAACAAACGAACAGATAATAATTGTCTGAAAATAAAAAATTAAAGTTTTCACTGAATGGATGACTTGAACCAAGGACCCTCCGTTCCGCAGCTGCTCGCGCTAACCACGGGACCACGGCGCTCCTGCACGCAAGTTCTCCTTGATGTTGCTTATCTTTCGCATGGACTACTCAGTTTGCATATTTTGTTTGTTTTTTTCATTCTTCCACACAACTTCTTCCTGTTTTCTCGATTGATCTGTGTTCAGTTTTTCAAGCCCTATCCACTGTGCCAACTTATAACTAAATCTGGGGAGGGGGGGGGGGGTGAGATGGGAAGGTTCCCTTGTGAGAGCTCAAGAAATACATTTCACTTGGTTCCTAAACATGCTGGGCTACTTCCCTGCGTGGTCTGTGCGAGACAAGCATCGCAGAACGCGGCATACGGCACTTCCGGTTGGGGACTGCACTTCCCTGAATTCTGAGGGGTTCGTACAATAAGCTTAAGCGCCTGATGGAACGACTGACATCGGTCAAGTTTCTCCGTTTGTATGCAGGGCGAAACGACCTGCGATACGTCTGTCGCCGCAGTTTATGTGTTTACCGTTCCGGCGCGTCCGGAAGGAAGACTCCTGTCACCGACTGACTGCACTGTCGTCTTGATTCTGACCGTGCCCTGCTGGGCGCGACTGTCCGATGGTGTAGGCAGGTTGGTTTCGTAGCCGGTCAAACATCAAGTACATGCCCTCAGCTGAATAGCAGAGGCATGATTGGTCATCTTAAACTGAGGCTAGTTGACGTCATAAAACCCTGCTCGAAACTGGGGGGAACGGTCACTATTGGCGCGAATGATGTTCACAGACAGTGTGGGGGAATTTTGGAATCAGAACTGAATGCTCATTCGCGGTTTTCGAGGAGAGTAGGGAGTAGAGCAATGTTGGCTTCGCTCTTGCATTGCGCGGGCAGCGGATTCGGGATCTGATCTTCGTCGGAGCCAGACAGTCTTGCTACTTGCTCGCTCTTTTTCAGAAGAACTTAGAATTCTCGGACAGCCTTCGAGGCCAGGGTTGACACAGAGTTGCTGCACGGCACAAGTCGGCGCCTACATCATCACGACGCTGCCTACCGACGACGTGCTGGAGATTTCAGTATCTTGCGGCTCCGCCATTGTAGGACTTTATCAATTTTATACTGAATCCCTCAGCAGCACGAGCGCTCGCTTTGCTACTAGTCCACCTTGCTTGTTTCTCCATGTGATCCCATTTGAGCTCACACTACTAATTGCGATACTGCTATATAGTCAGAAGATTAATATTTGATTCATTAGAACCTCCAGTTATTATTGACAATGTATTGCATCACAGAAAGTAGGAGCTCCTTGTTCTCGAGCCACCTCTTATTCTCATAATACTCCAGTATACCCTATCCTTTAACCTACTGTTTGTGTCGATAATCATGTGCATTTACAGGGCAAATGATTGAAGCGATTTCATAAATTCACTGTAGCTCCATTCATTGACATATGGTCACGACACACTACAGATACGTAGAAAAACTCATAAAGTTTTGTTCGGCTGAAGCCGCACTTCAGGTTTCTGCCATCAGAGCGCTCGAGAGGGCAGTGAGACAAAATGGCGACAGGAGCCGAGAAAGCGTATGTCGTGCTTGAAATGCACTCACATCAGTCAGTCATAACAGTGCAACGACACTTCAGGACGAAGTTCAACAAAGATCCACCAACTGCTAACTCCATTCGGCGATGGTATGCGCAGTTTAAAGCTTCTGGATGCCTCTGTAAGGGGAAATCAACGGGTCGGCCTGCAGTGAGCGAAGAAACGGTTGAACGCGTGCGGGCAAGTTTCACGCGTAGCCCGCGGAAAGTTGACTCATGCCAGAACTGGAGACCGACAGCGCCGACTTCATCTTTCAACAGGATGGTGCTCCACCGCACTTCCATCATGATGTTCGGCATTTCTTAAACAGGAGATTGGAAAACCGATGGATCGGTCGTGGTGGAGATCATGATCAGCAATTCATGTCATGGCCTCCACGCTCTCCCGACTTAACCCCATGCGATTTCTTTCTGTGGGGTTATGTGAAAGATTCAATGTTTAAACCTCCTCTACCAAGAAACGTGCCAGAACTGCGAGCTCGCATCAACGATGCTTTCGAACTCATTGATGGGGACATGCTGCGCCGAGTGTGGGAGGAACTTGATTATCGGCTTGATGTCTGCCGAATCACTAAAGGGGCACATATCGAACATTTGTGAATGCCTAAAAAAACTTTTTGAGTTTTTGTATGTGTGTGCAAAGCATTGTGAAAATATCTCAAATAAGAAAGTTATTGTAGGGCTGTGAAATCGCTTCAATCATTTGTAATAACCCTGTATATTCCGATGTATAATAAATCTCATTGTAATATTTAATTCGCTTATCACTTCGTAGATATATGCAGAATCCCATTTCCTGTTGTTTATTATGATAAAATTCTCTTTTTTCTGAGTAGATTACGATTTTTATAAAATTATTGTGAGTGTGCACTCCTTATTTTACCAACTAGCAGGGCCCACCATCATTTTGTTCCGTAACAGTTGCGCGCATAATTAATTAGCTGGTAGAAAAAGAGGAGGTCGAGTGCATGTCTCGTTCCCATGCAAAATTCGTCTGAATTAAAGAGGTACAAACTCTTTTCCACCCCGGCACCTCGCAATGGGTCTCTGGACGATTTACATGAAATTCAAAAATAGATTATAGTTTCAGATGTGTTGTTGAGTAACCTTTAATAATGTTGGCGCCCAAAATGCCAGAGTGCACTGCACGTGTACAGTAAACTAAATATTAAAGTTTCGAAAACGAGTAGAGTTACAGTATTAAACGGCTCACACACTGCCTCAGAGATGATCGACTTGCATTAACGATACTATAGAACAAGGTTAAGGATAAATGGTATAAAGCAGTCAGCAACTAATAAACTACGACAATCACACCATTAGTCGTCCGAGCAGGGCCATTATTTTTGTGTCAAGAATTATACAACAGATCGTTTCAGTGCAAGTGGCGTGTTATCTGACCGACACTTACGACTATTATTGCATGTACGCTTTATTTGTTCTACTCGTGAAAGTGTTTTAATAACAGAGTGCGCGGGCATAGTAAGTCAGTCCATCTACACTGTGAGATGTTAGACCCACTGTCACACGCTAGCACCAAGTATTTCAGAATACAGGGTGATTGAAAAAGAATACCACAACTTTAGGAATTTAAAACTCTGCAATGACAAAAGGCAGAGCTAAGCACTATCTGTGAGCGAATTAAGGGAGCTATAAAGTTTCATTTAGTTGTACATTTGTACGCTTGAGGCGCTGTTGACTAGGCTTCAGCGTCAGTTGATGCTAAGATGGCGACCGCTCAACAGAAAGCTTTTTGTGTTATTGAGTACGGCAGAAGTGAATTGACGACAGTTGTTCAGCGTGCATTTCGAACGAAGTATGGTGTTAAACCTCCTGATAGATTGTGTATTAAACGTTGGTATAAACAGTTTACAGAGAATGGGTGTTTGTGCAAAGGGAAAAGTTCTGGACAGCCGAGAACGAGTGAAGAAAATGTAGCACGCATCCAGCAAGCATTTGTTCGCAGCCCAGGAAAAGCTGCAAATTCCACAATCAACTGTATGGAGAGTCCTACGAAAAATGTTAGTTATGAAACCTTATCGTCTGAAATTGGTTCAAGCACTGTCTGCAGCTGATAAGATGAAAAGAATCGATTACTGTGATTTTATCCTTGCTCAAATGGAAACAGATGAATCTTTCGTTTCAAATATTGTGTTTAGTGATGAAGCAACTTTCCACACTAACGGGAAAGTCAACCGTCACAATGTCTGTATATGGGGCACTGAGAATCCGCGGGAAACAACTCAGTATGAACGTGACTCGCCTAAGGTGAACGTTTTCTGTGTCATTTCAGGCAATAAAGTTTTTGGTCCCTTTTTCTTCGAAGGTGCTACTGTAACTGGACTACAGTATCTGGAGATGTTAGAGAATTGGCTATTCCCTCAGCTCGAACAAGAAGCACAACAATTCATATTTCAGCAGGATGGAGCGCCACCACATTGGCACTTATCTGTCCGTAACTACCTGAACGTCAACTACCCGAGGCGATGGATCGGCCGCCAGGCAGCCCGTAACAGAGCACTTCATCACTGGCCTCCAAGAAGCCCTGATCTTACCCCCTGCGATTTTTTCTTATGGGGGTATGTTAAGGATATGGTGTTTCGGCCACCACTCCCAGACACCATTGATGATTTGAAACGAGAAATAACAGCAGCTATCCAAACTATTACGCCTGATATGCTACAGAGAGTGTGGAACGAGTTGGAGTATCGGGTTGATATTGCTCGAGTGTCTGGAGGGGGCCATATTGAACATCTCTGAACTTGTTTTTGAGTGAAAAAAACCTTTTTAAATACTCTTTGTAATGATGTATAACAGAAGGTTATATTATGTTTCTTTCATTAAATACACATTTTTAAAGTTGTGGTATTCTTTTTGAATCACCCTGTATTATTGGCAGTGCTCCAGAATGTCATCGGAAAGTGGTTCAAATAAATTAGCACAGTTCTTTTAGCCAGATCTGCTATCTACATCAGTCCCAAATACAGCCTCCTCGAAGATGCGACTGTGGATGGCACATTTAACTGTTATAGTGGCTTGTGGTGTGGATCGCCTCAGTCCCTCTTCTTCCCTTTCGGTACGGGGCGAGAGGTCTCCACCAAGCGGGACGATATCTTGCAAATGATGAGGTACAGTACGAGCAGCGCCGCTGCCAGCGTGGCCACCACGAAGGCAGCGACGTCTAGCAGCAGGTACTGGTACCAGGCCAGGTCCATGGCGGCGGACCTCAGGTGCGGCGCCCCCCGGTGCCTGATGACGTACTCCACCCAGTACACCGCCTCCTCTAGCGGCGGCCGGGGGCGGTCCCGGAACAGCCGAGACAGCTGCTGGGCGCGATCGTAATACCTGTAACGAGAGGAAGGACAGAGCATAGTTAGAACAACATCTGACAACATAGTACTTCGAAGAAATTATCCACTCCCAAGATCCTAAAAACAAAGTGTCCTCACTAAGTAAGATACAGTTGCGTAATTGGACGCAGCTGGTAACGATAAGCATTCAGTATTTGAAGCTTGCGATACACCATACGGCTTACGGCTATTCCTGACTTCTTTAGAGTCCTGTGTGTAACGAACAGAAAGGCCTCTGAGATACAAATAAAACAGGCCTGCTATTTTCAGAAGACAGAAAAAAGGCAATAAGTTTACATTTATTACAGGTATTACAGGTTTACTCTGACTGATTTACATTGATCTGAATGTCTGACTGAAATTGCCGTGTGGATCAGTACATTTATCCCAGCATCTATGGGCCTTCAGGGTCATGGAGGAAAAGGAAACGCTCCACCTTCTTTGTGTATGCGTGAATTGGTGCTGGATGGTGATTACAATTCCACCATCCACCCCAAAGATCATCTGCTGCATCATTCGCCTTCGGCAGGGCTTGCCACGATCTTCGACCATCTCCAACTTGTGGACTCACGAGAACAAGTTTATGACGACCGTCCCAGTTTCACACATTACACCGTTCCCAGTCGTCTTGATTGCTTTTATATCTCGCGCTCGTTGCTGGAACGAAACCAACTGGCTGCGATCTGGCCTGTCACTTTTTCCGACCATGCAGCTTATGTCTGCACAGTCACATTTGACTACCAGAGGTGTAGCATGGAAGGGATTTTTTTAAGATGAATATGTTTCTACTGGCGTCTCCTGACTGTCGGCATCTTATCAAAGTAATTTGGGATTCATGTCGCCACTGCCGTAGCGCTTCTCCGTCTATGCCGTCATGGTAGCTGTATGGTGACAAACCTGCCGTCCACTGGGTCTTGATGGTGTATAGCAGAGACTCTGCAGTTTGAAGGAGGCAATCCACGAAAAATTACCAAATACTGAGGGACTGCTCTACGATGCCTTTCTCACCTGAAAGATGTACAATAGGGAACTGCACTAAGGCAGAAATTGCCGCCCTCACATGCCACCACCTTGAATGGATGGTGATGCTAGCCTGCGGTTGTATGCCTTCTAGCAGACGGGCGACGATGCTGACAGGCCTTGATTCGAACCATCACGGATGACAATGGCAGGCAGCACCCAGTGGCAATGGATGCAGCCTTCATGTCCATTAAGGTACATTGTACACTAACTACCCCATTCACAGCTGTTATTGAAGAAGTGTCTCAGCACATGTTTGTCAGAGCATAAAAAATTTGGGCAGTCCTATGCCACTACACAGACCTGATCGCCCTCACTTGAACTCTACATCCACCTGCAGCTTTGGCATGATTAGCCTTTAGCCCGGCAGTTAACCAGGTCGATCATTCTTTTCTTACAGCTGTCATCCATCGAGGTGGTCAACGTATCCTGCACATTGCGACATCCTTGGCACTGTATAAAGGTTGGTTGATACAACCAATCCTTAACCGGCGTCTGGTGCGACAGGGGTGTCCCCTGTCCACGCTGCTGCACGCCTCCACCCCAGAACAATTGTTACGTGGACTCTGACTACGTGTGATGGGAACGTCCCTAGGTGGACATCGATGTTGTTGCACCGACTATGCAGACGATTTGGTCCTCTGTGCGGACAATACCCGAGTGGTGCTTGCATGGGTGGCGACCTACAGTGAGGTGTCAGGCAGCTCCCTCGATGTAAATAAACTGTGGGCTATGTTTATTGATACAGGCCTGCCTGAGAACCGAGCGAGGTGGCGCAGTGGTTAGCAAACTGGACTCGCATTCGGTAGGACGACGGTTCAATTCCGGGTCCAGCCATCCTGATTTAGGTTTTCCGTGATTTCCCTAGATCACTTCAGGCAAATCCTGGGATGGTTCCTTTGAAAGGGCACGGCCGATTTCTTCCAATTCCTTCCCTAATCCGAGCTTGTCCTCCGTCTCTAATGACCTCTTTGTCGATGGGACGTTAAACACTAATCTCCTCCTCCTCCTCCTGCCTGAGAGAAGTGTTGACCCACTCAGTGTGACCAGTACCTTATGCTGTCTTGGCATGGGTTTTATGGCTGACATGCGGTGCTCTGGAGCCTTCAGTTGCAAATAGCACTGCAACGGATCACGTTTGGACTCACTGAACATCACCTCCATTCCCTTGACTTCCTGCAGTGTATGTGCCGGGTCACTACCTACATAGCATTGCAGATTCCTCACACGGAGCAAACTCTTCCGGCCACGCACACCCTGGCTAGATGCGGGTTAACTGTGATGGGTCCCTTTGTTAACCAGGGGATGACCTCCAAGGTTCACTATGAGTTCCTTACCCTTCTCCAGGCTTGATGGTATGTGGGTCATTGCCACGTTCTGGATAGAGTTCGGACCTTTTGTCAGTTCACAGTCGACGATGTGGTGGTGTTGACTGACATGTCTTACCACATTACTGTTTGATGCATATGCGCCAGCCTTGTTGGTTGTTTCAGCGATGTTTCGGACATCCCAGCGCCTTTATATCACACTGGACGCAATTTTCTGGAACACAGCTACCTAACTGCCTGTCTGCCGCAGGTGCGTTTATTATCGTCGAGTCGGCCGTTGTGGCCGAGTGGTTCTAGGCGCTTCAGTCTGGAACCGCACTGCCGCTACAGTCGCAGGAAAATGCCTCGGGCATGAATGTGTGTGCTGTCCTTAGGTTAGTTAGGCTTAAGTAGTTCTAAGTCTAGGGGACTGATGACCTCAGATGTTAAGTCCCATAGTGAATAGAGCCATTTGAACCATTTTTGGTGCGCAGTGGTTAGACACTGGACTCGCATTCTGAAGGACGACGGTTCAATCCCGCGTCCGGCCATCCTGATTTAGGTTTTCCGTGATTTCCCTAAATCACTCCAGGCAAATGCCGGGATGGTTCCTCTGAAAGGGCACGGCCGACTTCCTTCCCCATCCTTCCCTAATCTGATGAGACCGATGACCACGCTGTCTGGTCTCCTTCCCCAAACCAACCAACCAACCAACGATTTTTGCTGTCGTCGAAGGCAGTCTACACTGAGATGCATGCGGCCTACACCGCCATTGTGATAGAACCGAAGTACCTGCACAACAGGTGGCGAGATGTAGATAGATGGGTAGCAGATGGAATGCGTTGCGGTGGGTTAGCGCCCCTTTTCTTGCCACTGTCGCACATTTCGCGTAGTATGTCACCATCAACTGGAAACAACTGAATCATTCTCATCTCGACCAAGTTCACCTCTCCAACTCCCTGTGCCACATGCGGGGTGCCTGACACGGACGATCATCGCTTGTGGCCTGGCAATAGACGTCTGGTGCTTGGTCTATCAAATTCTGGCATTCGTCACACGAGCTACTCCTGGCCGAATAACAATGAGATCGGTCTTGTTCCTGAATGACATGATATACTCACAGATAAAGACTCACTCTGTGAATTGGTTCTATGGCACTGGAATTCGATATTTTTTTTGCCACTGGTAAGCCAATGAGATCAGTCTTATTCCTGGATGACATGATATACTCTAAAGACTCACTCTGTGAATTGGTTCTATGGCACTGGAATTCGATATTTTTTTTTTTTTTTTTGCCACTGGTAAGAACAGTTTTCCAATTTTTGAAATTATACGAACGAATGACAATGCGCCATTGTCCATAATCCGGAATAGAGATAATAATTTTCCATCGGCCTTTGGTGTAGGAATGTCCCTCCAATGAGCGGTTGATCTCATGCACAGTTTTTAATTTTTTTTACACTGTGGTTCCCAACGGTACTTCCTTCTGTTTCGGGGAGACGCGCATGAATTTCTCCACAGCTACCGGTTTCTTTTATGCAATTCACTCCGCAGGTCAGAGGGAAAAAAGCAGTTCTCTGGTACATACATGTGTAAGCCCTCGCTTCATTTCCTTCCTCCTTTGTTAGTTTAGGTAGGACTGTTGCAATAGGCCGGCCGCGGTGGTCTAGTGGTTCTAGGCGCGCAGTCCGGAACCGCGCGACTGCTACGGTCGCAGGTTCGAATCCTGCCTCGGGCATGGATGTGTCTGATGTCCTTAGGTTAGTTAGGTTTAAGTAGTTCTAAGTTCTAGGGGACTGATGACCACAGTAGTTTAGTCCCATAGTGCTCAGAGCCATTTGAACCATTTTTGTTGCAATAGTCGTAGTTAGGGGCCAATGACGGAAGCGATGCAGATATTTTTGATACACAAAAAAGCGAGGGAGGAAAAAAAAGAGTGTTCTGAAATGACGAAAGAAAGTAAACAGGAACCCCAGGTTCGAATCCTGGTCTGGCACAAATTTTAAGCTTGCCCCAATGATGTAAATCAATGTACACTAGCAGCTAATGTCTCAATTCCTTTATGTCTTGACTCATAGTGGCTGCAGAAACAATATATTTTCTGCTCTTTCGAACATGTCAGAAAGAACGTAGTATACCACACACGTTCTGTACATATATATTCCTTCGCGAGCTCGATGCGCTCCCCATTTTGAAAATCCTCGTCGCCAGTTTTGTAAAGGCCTCGTCGCTACTGTTGTGGAGGCCGAGTTGCCACTGTTGCTACGGTAGACCGAGTGTGTGAGTTCGTGAAACAGCTTCTGGTGCAGTACACGGTTAAGACAATTTCTCCCTGCCACTGGATCCAGCAGTTCAGTCATATTTCGGGAAGTATTCTTAACATCTGCAGTTAATTCCCATAGGCGGGGCCGAGGTTTAGATGTAGTTAGGATAGCAGCGCAGGAGGAAGGATCAGCTTATTTTTGTTTGATAGGGTCACAAGCGGCGTAGCCCCGTAGGACTTGTCTTTCTTCTTTTGTTTTCTTTTGCTAGATACCCTTAACACGCCAATTAAAAGGAAGTGAATAAAAAAAAGCGGGCAAGACATCAAACTACCAAAACCGCTAGTCCGTGTTTGATTCTTGGTCGTCAATCTTTTTCTCATTCGATATTTTTTTCGGTGTATCTGATAACCAGAATACTTTTCTTTGTCTTTTTCTGAAATAAAACTTTGAAAGCTATTTTCTTTGTGATACATGATACTCTGTGATAGAACTTTTGTAGATGAAGGTATTCAGTCAATGTGGAAAAGAAAGATCGGTAGATCACTTGCCCACAAAAGGCAAAAGTCCAGAGTTCGCGTCTCGGTTTAGCAAACAGTTTTAATATTCCAGTAAGATTTATATCAGCGCACACTCTTCTGAAGAGACAAAATTTAATTAAATGATTTGCTCACATTGTTTCTTCAACAACAAGAGAATTGTACTAAGTATCTCTGAGAGACTAGCACTGAGTTAAAAAGAAACAGTCTTTCTAAAAAGACGTTAGAATCTAGAGTGAATTCTGTTATCTACTTTGGTCGTCCTGAAAATACTTTCCTCTTGACGTAAACTTGGTATTAGTGAAACTGCTGGAGAAGCGCTTGTCATGTTGTGAATGTTTGAAACATACAGTATGTGTCGTAACTGATAGTCAACAATGACTTAAGAGAAGATATACGACAGCAGAAAAATGTCCCATTAAATACGGGTCCACAAACACGCATTTGCGTGAAAATCGTGAATGTCTAGTTCTGAGTCCCCACTGACTCCAGCATAGGCCGCCTCCAACCACATCGTTAAACTCTAATCTTGCAATATGAGGTACTGTCCTTGTTAATACAAACTTATTTTGAATGTAAACTTTCAGATGAAAACTTTTTCGGATTTGAGCTGTATTTATTACAGCTACTACTTCCGGGAAGCATTCGATACAGTTCCATTCAGTAAAGAAAATACGAGCTTACCGAACGCAGGATCGAAATTGTGTTTGAATTCAGTCTTTTCTTGCAGGTAAATCTGAACAGTCGTTCTTAACGGAACAAAATTTACAGCTGCAGAGCTAACATTGGGACTTCCACAACTGGCAAGAAGAGGTCACCAGCGGTGGGGTCAATGTTTTGAAACCATCTACGCTGTTATACAGGTTAGAGTCACACGTAGGCGACACTGCAGATTCACCATGGTGGGCCCTCTTATGCGAGCAACTGACAGAAGAAGAATTCCCATTTTACGTGACCGTTAACAGAGCGAAAAATGCTATATTACGGAGACTGGTTGTGTGATGTAATAGATAAGGTAAGGGCTTCACATGGGTTTGAATCTCGTCAGCTGCATTAAGTTTTTCATTTTTACGTCTTTACCGGTATGTCTTCCATCGTCATTGTTATTCAATTAATTAATTTCAATGTAATTTTTTATTTATATTCCTTTGTAACATTACTGTAATTATAATGTCAACTTCTTCATATGCATTTTTTTCCTTCCTATAATCCTTTTTCCACTTGAAATCTTTGTTCATATGTTTTAATTAACTTTATGTATTAATTTAGATTTAATTTCATTTCTTTCATCATCCTCTCTTTTCGTCCACGTTATTGCGTTCATTATACCTATTCGTATTTCTCTTGAATTTCGTTAAAATCTTCATCTGCTTTATTTTGTCCATAGTAAAGTAGGAAATTAGGTTATATTTTAAATGTTTGTTTGAAGATTATCATGCAAAAAGAATTGCACGCTCGTAATAAAAAATACATTTTTCACACCATTCCACAGTCAATATAAATTGATTATTTCGTCCTTTGTTTTTTAACCGGTAAGTCGTAATTTTCAAATAACTGAATACTATCATAGACAAATGTAATTAAATCCACTTTCACAAACATTCCTAGTGGAAAAATAATGATATAAAGAAAGAAATGAAACGAATGAAAAAGTTCATACAATAATTATAAATGATGTGACGAAGGCATAAAAGTAAGAAATCAGATTTAAATCAATTAAATGAATAAAGATTGTAATTAAAGTCATTTCAATAAAGATAAAAAAATAAAAAAATTAATGGCTCTCACAAGGTTTGAACCTTCAACTGCTTGCGTGTAAAGCTCTTATACTATCGATTACACGATGCAACCACTCTGCTTACCATAAAATTTTTAATGCTATTGTGTGTCACGCAAAATTCTGGATTTTTTTCCTTAGTTCCTCGCATATGAGGTTCCACCAGAGTGAACGGTTGCAGAGCGTTATTGCGGGGATCTTAAACTACATCACCGTATATTTGGTTTCAAAAGTCGATCCCACTGCTGAGGACCTCTCCTTGTGAGTGTTTATGGGGCCGTTATGGTTTAAAATTTATGTAAATGACCTAGTGCAGGAACAACCAAGGATTCGGCAGTCAAGCAGGGCTCTGGCTCCCATGACGTAGGGGTATTTTTCTCGCCCGTGGCTGCACACATACCTCACTACCACACCGCGTTGTCTGTATGTGTGTGTGTGTGTGTGTGGGGGGGGGGGGGTCACTTAGAGAAACTGCAAAAGCAATACCGTTAAATGGCAAGGCATTTATAGAACTTGGTAGCGTATTTCATACTACCAAACAACACTGGTCACAAGCAAAGCAAATTTCCAGAATGGCATGATTACTTTTGGTGCACTCAAGGTGTAAAATAATTTTTGTCTGGTACAGACTATCAGTGTACCGACTGACACAGACAGATTCACAGATTTTCGCATTCACGTTTCCATGGAATTGTGAATTATTCAGTTTCGTAATCAGAAAAAAACCTTTCACACAGATATGTTGATCGAAATATTTTACCACGTTTGCAGTATTATTGTAGAGATGCGAAATCTCTTCATGAGGAAAACAACGTAGACCTCCAGGATAGTTGTAATAAAAGAATTTGTCTTTCAAATGTGAATTACACTGCACATCATTCAGTTAGATCTGCTCATGCATGGGGGTGCTTTCAGCTGAAGCAGCATACGGTCTCGAAAACACCTGGAAGATTATTGTAAGATCGGCAGTCTACTCAAAAAGTTAGAAAACTATGCTAGTGATTCTTTCAAGACCAGACTGAATTCGTCAAAGCTAGAATTCTTTAATTCCCGAGAGTTTAGGAAAATGGACGGTCTTTTTGCTAGAATTTATCCCTTCCAGAATGCGGTTTTCATTTTAAATACAACCGCACCAAATCAGAAATAACTTGTTTTTCATCTTGCAGTTCCTTACTGTGGGCAGTGTGCAGTCAGGTTTACCTGAAACATGAGGTCTGTAACCCATTCCGGATCTTCTAATTTTTGTTTTTGGTCTCCGTTTTCCATTGTGACAACAGTGGGTTCCAAACCGAAAAATCGTTCCAGGTATGCCCCTTGACGTAATGAGTGCACTTCACAGTAATATGTCAACTGTCTATATTTTTCATTCACTGTCATAGAAAACTGTTGTAGACGGCAGTGGAATAATGTGTGCGATTTCAGAAAGCTTACTCTTTACATCTCCAGTTTCTTCACATGCTTCATGCCTGCAAATTTAGCACAAAGTGCTTCTTCATGTAAAGAGCAATGAATTCTGTCTGTCATTCGTTGTAACTTTTTGCTATTTCGTCATCAAGTAAATCTTGAAATTATTTTGGCATGACGTTTTAATGTAATTCCATAGCAAATTTTCAGTGCGTGTCAATTATGCAGCTGTATTTCTCGCAATAAAAACCGAGAATTCTTAGACTTCTCTTCTGTCACTACTGTTCATTTTGTAAGGTTTGTGACGATAGACAATTTTCTGCAAACAGCCATTGGACCTGTGAACTTCTTTTACACCACAAACAAATAGCAAAGGGTAAACAACGCTGGCACCACGAAATGCCGAGCTGAAGAAAGTGTGCCGACAGAGAAATGTCGTACCGCGGTGCTGAGTGAAATGTCACGTCGTACTGAAGACCGCTCCACCAATGTGCCCGCAGCCCGCGCATCGGCATCGCGTGTGGTTGGGCACGCAATTACCAATCCTGATCTACTGGATAACGTTGGAGGCCTCATAAGGCTGTTCCTGAGTGGCAGTCAGGTGTGGAGCATCTGTTCCGCTTACTCGCTTACGTTCAACCATTGGCCCCCGCTTGTACTGGCGACATAACAGGAGTCTCTTCCGGCTTTGCTTTTATTAAAGCATTGGCAGGTACTTACATCCAGGTCTCGCAGCATAGCAAAACGGCACTTGGAAAATTTTGCATAGCGTCATCCGATAGTAGAATTGTCGTGTCTTCTCGTGGAGGTGGGATGTCGAGCTTGCATGGTGCCTTGGGGTCGTGGCGGTCTCATTCCGCCGACGACACGAAGCGCGTTCTCTTGTTGCCGCGGGCCGCGCCGCCTGCCTTTTCGAGCATCTCGGCTTCACCCGCCCCCCCCCCCCTCCCCCTCAAGCATAGGGAAAAGTTGGCCAATACCTGGAACCAAAGACAGGTTTTCAGCCGCCTCCGTCCAGAACGCGGCGACTACCCTTGTGCTATTAGGGCCAGCAATGCAACCTGGAAACCCAATGGTGCCAACAAAGGTTGTAACTGGCAGTCCCCTGGCAGCAACCCCCCCTTTCCTCTCCGGACATTGTGACGTCTACACAAAATGCAAATACACACAAAACACGGACAAATAATTACATTGTCAGTATTTGCGATCCCCTTCCTCCCTCCCCTCCCCTGAGTCCGCTCCTGCTTGCCAACGTCCAAAACCGACACACCCTCGACCCAAATGATGGCAAGCAGAAGTCCCGTCAACCGACTAAAATCCTCCCCAAACCCGCAACTACTACACAACCCCAACCCGATTCCAGTTCCTCAAATCCCCCCCCCCCCACTCAGGTGCACCTCCACGAAGCAGCGGCGTGCAAATAAGTAAAGAAAGCACAGACATAAGAAGAGCAGGAATCCCCACCCCCCAAACCCAAATCGCCTCCCCCCTACCCCTGAGGAGCCCGTGGTTCCTGAACCACTGACAGCACCTGTCATAGCCCTGGAAGGGAACCAGGAAACCGATGCACTGGAAGGGAACCATGAAACCAGGAGGATTCGGAGGGCTTTGTGCTGGCGAGGGAAACCTTTCGCCAGCCGAGACTTCCACCTGCTCGGGGAGTGGATCCCAGCCCAAACAGGTTTCAGGCTGTGGCCAATGCATCAGACTAACCACACAAAACAACAGCACAGAATCACGCATCACACCGCCTCCCACCGATCATCGCGGAGTTTCCCTGGAACTACAAAGAACACCACGACATGATCAAAACACAACTCAAGGCGGACACCTTCAAAGTGAAACCAACAGTGGGGGGGGGGGGGGGGGGACAAAATAAAGATCACGCTACACAACATAGAAGACTACAACACCATAAAAAAGGCCCTCACAGACAAAAATATACCACACCACGCATCCCTACCACCAAGACAAGAAACAAAAACATCATCATTAGGGACCTACCCAGACAGCTCTCTGCCCAGGCAGTCAAGACAGACCTTACTGCCCAAGGATTTGTTGTAAGAACTGTCTACCAGATGGGCAAAAATTGGGGCAGAGAGTAAGTCACTCTGCCGGACATATCGCGGAACTGGCGCGAGATCAAAGCTGTCCTGGCAGTCCCTTGTCAAAGCCAGTCCGCCGCAAGAACAAGGAGGTGCAATGCATCATGTGTCAGGGACTGGATGACAGAGCCGCTCATTGCGAGATGTCTGTGCGCTGCAGTAACTGCGCCGAACCCCACGACACCAGGACTTGCAAAATAAACACATGGACCCACAGATAAGGTGCACGCTGTGTTGGAAAAACCACATAGCAGGGTCACAAGGTTGCGAGGTCCACAAAAACACAGAAGGCAAAGGGTGCGAAGGCAGCCCCCACACACACGAAATCAAGACACCACCACGCCATCAAACCACACAGCGAGACAAAACAGGATAACACAAACAGACAAAACTTGAGTAAAACCCAGGCCAGACACACCTAGGGCAACATATGTGGAAGTGGTCTCTCCAGCAAAGACCCACGAAAACGTCGAGAAATCGACGCTAGCCCAGTCACCACAACACCAGACACACACAAGAACACCACCGGGAAAAACACTACAACGACCAGGTCCACCAAGACAGTGGAAGCTCTAGGGAACCCCACACTCTCACCACCCCCTCAGATCAGTTGTTAGGCATTATGGTCCAGATCACGAACCTCATCATGGAAACGATGAAGGAATTCAGCGAGGCCCAGAAACAGAACACTCAGACCCTCTTTCCTCTTCAGGCAGCAGTCCAGCAGTCGCTCCCCTCTGAAACTATCTCAGTAGTTTCAAAACCCCATCATGGATAACTACCAAATATCCAAAGCCTGACAATGTGCGTCTTTAACACAGACAGCATTGATAATCAAGAGGTCTTCAGAGAAATCATGAAGGAGCTCTCCATCGACATATGCATGACAGGGAAAACCACCTAAAACCGGGAATAAAAGCGAGAGTTCCCAACTTCTTTAGGTACCGTAAAGAATGGCCAACCCAAGGCGGAGGAGTGGCCATATACATAAAAAGAGGGATCCCCACCACCAGGTATTCTTACCAGCTACCAATAAAATAGAAGCAGTGGCGGTGGATGTAACCACTGCCACTGGAACCCTAACAATTGTTGCAATCTACCGACCCCCACGAGACGAGATAGACGAGGGAGGCATAACTGCTCTAGGGCAAATCTAAGGCGTCTTCAGTGCCAAACACCCCGATTGGAACTCTAATCTCCAGAACAGGCGCGTAACTGCAACAACTAGCGCCCTACCACCATTTCGAAACACGGGGTCTGCTCGAGCCCACACGTTTTCCAAAAAATGGAGGTAGGCCCGACGTGTTAGACATAGTACTCACTAGGAGGATCGCGGGATTTGTGGCCGCAAGGACAATCAACAGAATGTCACCTGACGACAACCCAGTGATTCTAGAGGTCGATGTGGAAGAATGGGTAGCACTCCCACGGTACCAGACGTCTTACAAACGTACAAACTGGGAGTGATACCGAGAAACTGTTGCCTCTGATATCGCTCGCGCTCCGCCACCCACTGCCGAAACAGCAGAAGAAGCGCCACAAGACCTAACGGGTACCATCTTGCAGTCAGCGGAAGATGCCACTCCTCCACAACGGGACGCCCCCCCCCCCCCCCCAAGTACAACTCCCGGAACATTTGCTAGCTCAAATCCGACACAAGAACAGTGGTAAAAGAGTGGAAGATGACCAGAAATCAGGCCACCAGGAGAGACACATTAGGACGCCGCCACAGCACGGCGAGCAGGGTCTGGCCTACAGCCATACTGAAAAGGCCAACGCCCTCGCCGACACCTTTCAGAAGCAGTTTCAAGCGGCAGAACCCGAGGTTAACGAACACAAAGAGGTAGTCCGTCGTCAACTGGCTGTCTTCCTCAATGCTGTGGAGGACCCAGAGGACGAACCACCACTTTTCACCCTTGAAGACGTGGCAAAAGTAATTAGGTCCCTGCCTAGAAAAAAGGCGCCAGGAGACGACAGTGTCACCAACCAGCTAGTTAAAAACCTTCCATCCTCGGCCATCGAACACCTCACGAACTTCAACGAGATTATTCGGACCCGTGAGTTCCCAGCTTACTGGAAACACTCGTAAGAGGTCGCGATACACAAACCAGGGAAAGGCCCTTTGTTCCCGCAGCACTACAGGCCGATTAGCCTCTTGCCAAATCTCAGCAAGATCTGTGAGCGCCTCCTGCTTATTCCGATACGAGACCACATCACCAACGAGCGACTTCTGCCGGATTTCCAACTCGCATTCCGACAGAAGGATTCCACCCCACAGCAGATCATGAGACTGGTGGAAGCAGCCACAGAGGTCTTCAACCACAGAAGCTACTGCGGGATAGTGCTACTTGATGGAGCCAAAGCCTTCGACTCAGTATGGCATATTTTTTTTTTTGTCATCGGTCTACTGACTGGTTTGATGCGGCCCGCCACGAATTCCTTTCCTGTCCTAACCTCTTCATCTCAGAGTAGCACTTGCAACATACGTCCTCAATTATTTGCTTGACGTATTCCAATCTCTGTCTTCCTCTACAGTTTTTGTCCTCTACAGCTCCCTCAAGTACCATGGAAGTCATTGCCTCATGTCTTAGCAGATGTCCTATCATCCTGTCCCTTCTCCTTATCAGTGTTTTCCACATATTCCTTTCCTCTCTGATTCTGCGTAGAACCTCCTCATTCCTTACCTTATCAGTCCACCTAATTTTCAACATTCGTCTATAGCACCACATCTCAAATGCTTCGATTCTCTTCTGTTCCGGTTTTCCCACAGTCCATGTTTCACTACCATACAATGCTGTACTCCAGACGTACATCCTCAGAAATTTCTTCCTCAAATTATTTGATATTAGTGGACTTCTCTTGGCCAGAAATGCCTTTTTTGCCATAGTGAGATTGCTTTTGATGTCCTCCTTGCTCCGTCCGTCATTGGTTATTTTACTGCCTAGGTAGCAGAATTCCTTAACTTCATTGACTTCGTGACCATCAATCCTGATGTTAAGTTTCTCGCTCTTCTCCTTTCTACTACTTCTCATTACCTTCGTCTTTCTCCAATTTACTCTCAGACCATACTGTGTACTCATTAGACTGTTCATTCCGTTCAGTAGATCATTTAATTCTTCTTCACTTTCACTCAGGGTAGCAATGTCATCAGCGAATCGTATCATTGATATCCTTTCACCTTGTATTTTAATTCCACTCCTGAACCTTTCTTTTATTTCCATCATTGCTTCCTCGATGTACAGATTGAAGAGTAGGGGCGAAAGGCTACAGCCTTGTTTTACACCCTTCTTAATACGAGCACTTCGTTCTTGATTGTCCACTCTTATTATTCCCTCTTGGTTGTTGTACATATTGTATATCTTGCACCACTTTATATTGTCGAACGCTTTTTCCAGGTCGACAAATCCTATGAAAGTGTCTTGATTTTTCTTTAGCCTTGCTTCCATTATTAGCCGTAACGTCAGAATTGCCTCTCTCGTCCCTTTACTTTTCCTAAAGCCAAACTGATCGTCACCTAGCGCATTCTCAATTTTCTTTTCCATTCTTCTGTATATTATTGTTGTAAGCAGCTTCGATGCATGAGCTGTTAAGCTGATTGTGCGATGATTCTCGCACTTGTCAGCTCTTGCCGTCTTCGGAATTGTGTGGATGATGCTTTTCCGAAAGTCAGATGGTATATCGCCAGACTCATATATTCTACACACCAACGTGAATAGTCGTTTTGTTGCCACTTCTCCCAAGGTTTTTAGAAATTCTGATGGAATGTTATCTATCCCTTCTGCCTTATTTGACCGTAAGTCCTCCAAAGCTCTTTTAAATTCCGATTCTAATACTGGATCCCCTATCTCTTATAAATCGACTCCTGTTTCTTCTTCTATCACATCAGACAAATCTTCACCCTCATAGAGGCTTTCAATGTATTCTTTCCACCTATCTGCTCTCTCTTCTGCATTTAACAGTGGAATTCCCGTTGCACTCTTAATGTTACCACCGTTGCTTTTAATGTCACCAAAGGTTGTTTTGACTTTCCCGTATGCTGAGTCTGTCCTTCCGACAATCATATCTTTTTCGATGTCTTCACATTTTTCCTGCAGCCATTTCGTCTTAGTTTCCCTGCACTTCCTATTTATTTCATTCCTCAGCGACTTGTATTTCTGTATTCCTGATTTTCCCGGAACATGTTTGTACTTCCTCCTTTCATCAATCAACTGAAGTATTTCTTCTGTTACCCATGGTTTCTTCGCAGCTACCTTCTTTGTATCTATGTTTTCCTTCCCAACTTCTGTGATGGCCCTTTTTAGAGATGTCCATTCCTCTTCAACTGTACTGCCTACTGCGCTATTCCTTATTGCTATATCTATAGCGTTAGAGAACTTCAAACGTATCTCGTCATTCCTTAGTACTTCCGTATCCCACTTCTTTGCGTATTGATTCTTCCTGACTAATGTCTTGAACTTCAGCCTACTCTTCATCACTACTATATTGTGATACGAGTCTATATCTGCTCCTGGGTACGCCTTACAATCCCGTATCTGATTTCGGAATCTCTGTCTGACCATGATGTAATCTAATTGAAATCTTCCCCCTATCTCCCGGCCTTTTCCAAGTATACCTCCTCCTCTTGTGATTCTTGAACAAGGTATTCGCTATTACTAGCTGAAACTTGTTATAGAACTCAATTAGTCTTTCTCCTCTTTCATTCCTTGTCCCAAGCCCATATTCTCCTGTAACCTTTTCATCTACTCCTTCCCCTACAACTGCATTCCAGTCGCCCATGACTATTAGATTTTCGTCCCCCTTTACATACTGCATTACCCTTTCAATATCCTCATACACTTTCTCTATCTGTTCATCTTCAGCTTGCGACGTCGGCATGTATACCTGAACTATCGTTGTCGGTGATGGTCTGCTGTCGATTCTGATTAGAACAACCCGGTCACTGAACTGTTCACAGTAACACACCCTCTGCCCTACCTTCCTCTTCATAACGAATCCTACACCTGTTATACCATTTTATGCTGCTGTTGATATTACCCGATACTCATCTGACCAGAAATCCTTGTTTTCCTTCCACTTCACTTCACTGACCCCTACTATATCTAGATTGAGCCTTTACATCTCCCTTTTCAGATTTTCTAGTTTCCCTACCACGTTCAAGCTTCTCACATTCCACGCCCCGACTCGTAGAACGTTATACTTTCGTAGATTATTGAATCTTTTTCTCATGGTAACCTTCCCTTGGCAGTCCCCTCCCGGAGATCAGAATGGGGGACTATTCAGGAATCTTTTGCCAATGGAGAGATCATCATGACACTTCTTCAATTACAAGCCACATATCCTGTGGATACACGTTACGTGTCTTTAATGCAGTGGTTTCCATTGCCTTCTGCATCCTCATGTCGTTGATCATTGCTGATTCCTCCGCCTTTAGGGGCAGTTTCCCACCCCTAGGACAAGAGAGTGCCCTGAACCTCTATCCGCACCTCCGCCCTCTTTGACAAGGCCGTTGGCAGAATGAGGCTGACTTCTTATGTCGGAAGTCTTCGGCCGCCAATGCTGATTATTTATCAAAATTTAGGCAGTGGCGGGGATCGAACCCAGGACCGAAGACGTTTTGATTATGAATCAAAGACGCTACCCCTAGACTATGGGTCTGGCATAAAAAGCTATTATACAAGTTATATAGGCAGGGGTTCCCTGGGAGCACAGTCAGGTTAATCAAAAGCTATCTCACGAACAGAAGTTACTCTGTCAACGTAGAAACAGCTACCTCCACCAAAAGGCGTATTCGTGCTGGGGAGCCACAGGGATCTGTCCTGGGGCCCGTTTTGTACAGTCTCTACGCTGCAGACAATCCCACAGCCCCACTGGTGCACACTGCACAGTATGCTGACGACATAGCCTTTTACACTCGTAATGCGAATGTGTACCTGGTCATTCGTAGGCCACAAAGGGTTTTAGATAACTCAGAAACCTGGGCCCATCGCTGGCGCATTACCATCAACCCTGAAAAGACACAGGCTATGGTGATCACCTGGAGACTCGAGAGATGTGGACCCCCTCAACGTCACCCCCTTCACCTGCACCTACACGGATTCCGACTCCCCTGGCGCGTAACCTTGGATTCGAGACTAATGTGGAAAACCCACATAGACGATGTCCACAGGAAGGTCTGCGCCAGAATGTCAGTCCTATACCCAGTACTCAACACAAACCAGCTCCCTTCCCTACTGTGTAGGAGTAAATGTCTGTCAGGCCCTTATACAGCCAGTATCGGAACATGTGTGCCCTGTCTGGGGATACTTGGCGAAGCAGCATCTGGACAAACTCCAGAGGCTGCAGAACCGCACCCTCAGGAGGGCACTGCATCTACCCCATGGGATTCCCCATCGACGATCTGCGCGCAGCTGCCGAAAACCCCCTCCTCAAAGAAAGATTCCAATATTTGGCAATGGCTTTCTATGAGAGCTCTACCAGATCTGGAAATAACCTTATCCACTTCCTAGGTCGGTATGACATGTCCAGTGATAAGCACAAACGCCCTATAACGATCACCGACGACTAAATCGAAGAGAGAAATCCCAAAAATCCCAAAGTCCTAATAACAATCCTTAAACCTTAACATAACCAACATCGTGCAAGTAGAAGACACCACCAGAACACCACTATAATACACAGACAGCCAAAACAATCAAAGATAATCACACACACACAACACACATTGTGGAGTAAAAGCCAACAGGCTATAAACTCCTTCATACACTTCCCTAAGTAGGGGAAAGTAAAAGGTGAGAGAGAGAGAGAGTTGTCTGTACCAACGTTTCCCCTCCAGACGACTGTGGCGGGATGCAGGAAGACCTGCAGAGCGTTGACAGATGCTGCAAGGACTGCCAATTGACTCTGAATGTAAGTAAATGTAACTTATTGCGCATAAAAAGACGAAGAGATCTTCTGTCGTCCGATTACTCCCCCAGCGACGAATCACTGGGAACAGTAACTATCATAGAAATACTGAGGAATAAGAGTTTGAAGCGATCGGAAGTGAAATGACCACCTAATGTTTTGGAAAAACAGATGCCGGACTGAGATTAATTGGGAGGATACTGAAGAAAAAGCAGTTTTAACAGTGAAAGGGCCAGCCGGTGTGGCCGAGCGGTTCTAGGCGCTTCAGTCTGGTATCGCGCGACCGCTACGGTCGCAGGTTCGAATCCTGCCTCGGGCATGGGTATGTGTGATGTCCTTAGGTTAGTTAGGTTTAAGTAGTTATATGTCTAGAGGTCTGATGACCTCTGACGTTAAGTCCCACAGTGCTCAGAGCCATTTGAACCATTTCTGAACCAATGAAGAATACGCTTACAAAATTCTGTTCCTACCGATTCTTGAATACTGTTCTTCAGTCCTGGAGGCTTACCATGTAGGATTAATAGAGCGCGAGCATTATTTAGATGCTCAAACAACTCCGGTGGCTCATGCTACAAGAGAGGGATTGTCTAGTTCGGAGAGGTTTATTATTGATCCGAAAGAGTACCTCCTCCCCCCACATACATCTCGTGAAATGATCACGACGTGAAAATCAGCCAAATTAGATGTCACATAGGACTGTACCAACAGTCATTCTTCACTAACAATCTTGCCGACTTGTGAACAGGAAAGAGATGAAAAGCGAGCAGTAGCACGAGTGTCCTCCGCCACACACTGTATGGTGGCTTCTGGCGTGTGGAGGTGTATGTAGATATCCAGATCTCATAAAGTTACCGCACGAGGGAGGATGGTCGTCGTTAAGCCCCATTTTCTAAGCACTGTTCCGTCACTACCTGCTTCTGTGTTCCCGCGGTGTTACTTATTTCGACTTTGGGAACAGGAAACTCGTACAGAATTAGGAAATATTTCGTTACAGAGAAGTGTGAAGGGGTGCCAGAGTGGAGGCGGCTCACCTCGGGTCGTTGAGCAGCTGGTGGAGGGCGGCGGCCAGCGTGCCTCGGCTGAGGTCTCGGTAGAGCAGCTTGAGGCCGCTGCCGCCGGCCACGACGCGGTCCGCGTTCAGGAACTGGTCGCCGAACATGGGCGTGGCGAGCATGGGCACGCCCGCCGCCACCGCCTCCTGCGTGCCCATCAGGCCGGAGTGCGTGATGAAGACGCGCACGTGCGGGTGGTCTGCAAGCGGGAACACGTTCACTGGCCAACTGGACCAAGTTACGAGTAATGCTACTTAAAATCCGTCTTGATTGCAAATTTTTTATTCATATGACCGGTTTCGGTTCATTCAGAACCATCTTCAGATCTGATATTTCAGTTACAGGAGTAACCCGTCCAAATCCAGCAATTTTCACATGCTACGTCACATCAGCAACTTTCACATGCTACGTCACATCTATGTGACGTAGCATGTGAAAATTGCTGGATTTGGACGGGTTACTCCTGTAACTGAAATATCAGATCTGAAGATGGTTTTGAATGAACCGAAACCGGTCATATGAATAAAAAATTTGCAATCAAAACGGATTTTAAGTAGTATTATAAAATCACTGATTGCTGTTATCCCATTAGACATTATGTCTGTTTTTGCAAGTTACGAGTGCTTTTAACAGACTTCCTAAATGCATTAATACAATATGCTCTTATATTATAGGGGTTATAGGGTGCAGTTGGAGAAGCAAGAGAACATATTAAATATGTTATTCCATAAAGTTTTAAGCAACTAGAACTAGCACCAGTATCCTCCACCGAAATTAATAAATCTCTAAAAGTCAAAAGCTCTTGTGATGTTTATGGAATTTCAGACAGTATTATGAAAACTTCATTGAACTTAATGAATAATGTACTTCATAATATACGTAATACATTACTGGCAAAAGGAATTTTTCCAGATACCTTTAAGTATTCCATTTTCAAATCACTTCATAATAAAGATTGAAAGAAAGGCAGTTACCGTCCCGTTTTCTTACTGACGTCTTTTTCCAATAATTTAAAAAAGTAATTTACTCAAGAGTAGGCTAACAGTTAATTAGAAACAATTTACTTAGCATATCACAGTTTAGATTGCTCGACTGAGAAAGCTATTTATACATTCACTCTTCAAATAGTACAAGCCTTAAATAATAAAATGTCCTCAGTTGCTATCTTTTGTTGTGTTTCCAGATACTGTTACAGAGACTGCGGCCTAATATGCTCTGTACCATGCAGCCACAGCCACAGTTACAGAATGTGTTGAAAATGGTTTCCATGTGCCTCAATGCAGTCATGTACACGCCACAGCGTGTTTTGTCTCATAGATTCATGTTGGCCAGGCTGCATGTGAACAGTGTGAAAGGCAGCTTGAATACGCTGCTCCAGTGTCTCCACATCTGAAATGGGCTCTGCATACACGATAGTTTTGAGACAAAGTATGATTCAATAAATGGTCTCTAGCATGGAAACCATGCATTTCCGGCCTTAAGTTCATTAGACATTTTTTGTTCCGCATCGTCTTATCGATCAACCCCTAGGGTTTGTACACGATGGCGAAAATCACCGTATATATGTTAATGGTCTTCTACCTAACATAAAATATATATTTTTTTCAGACGATACTAGTGCTACGATAAACCCCACTGGAGGGACAGCAACAGTGGAATTATGAACTGGTTCTCAGAAAAGATACTCTCTCCAAATTGAAAAAAATAAACACTATATTCAGTTCTGTATAGCAAATACAGTCATACCAAAATTGATGAAGCATATGAGCAGAAGTCAGTAAATATGGTAGGGCGCTCAAAAATTTTGGGTGTATGTGTTGATTCTAACTTGAACTGGAAAAAGTATGTTACTAAGGTTGTGAAATAGTTCAGTTAAGTACTTTTGTTTTTTTTTTTTACAATTCCTAATCTCGGATACAAATGAATTAATTTCGTATATCAAAACTAGACATGATTGTCTCACTGGGAACTCCGCGATCGTTCATTAAGTAAAATATGGCGTTTCAGTCAGTCGTGTGTTCTGTACGGACAAGTTACTCTGTAATTACAACATATGATCTGAAGATGGGCAGCTAGCCCGAAACCGGTAATTGAAAATAAAGAATAGCGATCGAAGACTGAAACGCCATATTTTTTTAATTAATTTCGTGACATATCTTGCAAGGTACTGATTGCACAAAAGCGAGCAATAAGAATAATATGTGGTGTTCACTCACAGACATCATGTAGCTATCTTTTCCAGGATCTAAGCATTTTGATTGTGACTTCACAGCACACACATTCGCTAAACACATTCATCATAAATAATCCACCACAATTTAAGAACAACAGTGAGGTCCATACCTACAAAACTTGATGAAAAAATGACCTTTATTATCTATTATTAAAGCTGTCAGTGGCTCAGAAAGTAGCTCAATGTCCAGCAACAAACATCTTTGCCCACTGACATAAAATTTTCAAATCTAACCTTAAACCATTTTTCCACGAAAACACATATTCCATGGGTACATTGTTGTTTAAAAACTGGTGGCTTATGTGGATAAATAACCTTAGCATAGAAACTGAACTGGCTCAAGCCAGTCTGAACTCACATCATGTAAGAATTTAAAAGTCGATCAGAACTGGGCTCCTGCACCCAAAATTATTCTTAAACCAACTTCGAGGTCGCAATCTGCTTTGTCAGTATCAGCTCTTGAAAACAATTAGACTGTTATCCCTGAGGTAAATTAATCTTACGATCGTAACTTATGGATCATGATAACAAATATAAATCAATTACTTAATAATGATGAGTTTATTTATATGCTTGCAGTACTAACAGTTGGATTGAGTAACTCCTAAGTGCTGCTGCCAGTCCCAAGCCTGGATAAAGGAGGAGGATTGGCACCCAAATAAGCCGTAAAAGAGAAGCCAGGTGACATCTCAAGGAACCTCTGAGGCTACGTATCCCAGTTGTAGCCCTGTCAACGCCTAGGTGTTGACCGCAACACAAATCATTCGATTCAGCATGAATCTAAAGCACCACCCCAGGTGATAACCAATCCCCCGTTGTCAATGACAACGTTAGTGAACCAACGGATTCTGGGGAGCTTACACGAGCATGTGAGAGACAGAAAAGTAAGAAAGTGTCAAGCTTTGCTACCTTCAATGACAACTCACTCCTCAAAACTGGAAAACTGAAACATCTTACTGATACTTTGGTCAAGCAAAGAATCATGGTAACTGCATTACAAGCACTAGAAACAGTAGACTTTCCACACTTACCTTTAGGGTAGCAAATATATGTACCGTGGTCAATGTACATGCTCCCACAAACGAGACTATTAGCAGCTACCCAGAGAAAGTAGAAGAATTTTGGAGGAAACACTGTCCAAGATTCGAATTAAGAATGTCATCATACTACTTGGAGATTTAAATGCTCAGCTTGGGAATGAGAGAAAGTTCAGAAATATAATTGGTAACTATCCAGCCCACAACAGGACTAACCGGAATAGCGAACGACTAGTGGAAATTTGTAACACCTTTGACCTGATAATGAAATCAACGGCGTTTAAACGCCTTTTAAGAAAACAGAAAACATGAGTATCTCCCAATCCGTTACTAGGAGAGTTTTAGCTTGACCATGTAGCGATATCAAGACATGCAGAGTAGTCAATTCAAAATGTCAAAGTCCTCAGGTGTGAAAATTTAGACTCAGATCACTTACTATCAAAAATAAAAGTAAAAATTCTTCCAAGAGCCCATCAGACTCCCATATTGTGAAGTATGATACAGAGAAACGTAGAACTAGCAAATGTTTTAAGGTGAGCTTGAATTAGAAGAACTATCAAAGTTGGGAACAGTTGAAGGATGCACTAATTGACAGCGCAAAGGAAACAGTTTGCCTGGAGAAGAGGAAGAAACATGCATGGTGCTCGGTAGAAGGAGATAAAGCGATCGAAAAGCGTTGGAAGGCATGCGTTGGTTGGTGCTCTAATAAAACACCAGAAAATCTAAAGAACTTCCAAGAAGTGAGGAAAACCACTGCTAAAACTATCAGAAACCTCAAGAGGAAATATTTGCAAAAAGTGCAACTAAAATAGAAGAAGACTGCTGTAAGAACAGCATTCGAGACTTCAATAGAACATTCAAGACCAACTTCAGTAGCTGTGATCCTTCAAGCCTCAACTTTAAGAATAAAGAAGGAAAGACAGTGTATGGAGATATGGAAAACAGCCAGATCTTGGCGGAATACTCTGAAGACCTCTTGAATTGTGAAGCGCCACCTGAGACATTTAGTTACGATGAGAAAGACCCAAACCCCGACTCGGAACTATCAACTATAGAGTAGGTTAAGAACTTTATAAGAATATTGAAAAATAACAAAGCACCAGGGAATGACGGGATCGTCCAGAACTCTTAAAGTATGCAAACGAGAATGTGATCATAGAACTAACACAAATTGTACGAAAAATCTGGTAAGAAGAGCAGCTTCTATAAGGTTCGACGTCGGCACTAATACATCCTATACACAAGAAAGGCGATAAGACGGTACCTGGGAACTACAGGGGAATTTCTTTAACACCTGTGACCTATAAGGTATTTTCAACAGGGTGCTAAATAGAGTGGAAGAACAATTAAATCCACCAACTGATCAGTACCAAGGAGGCTTTAGAAAGGAGAGATCATGAGCAGAACAGATCCTGAATCTAAAACTGATAATCGCTTATCAAAAACAGAAGAGCAAAAAGTTAGTGCTTACATTCATAGACTTCGAGAAAGTCTATGATTCTGTAGACAGACACACACTGTTCCAAATTTTAGGGGAGATGAGTTTGGATAGAAAATCCAGTGAACTGGTTAAAGGCGCTGTAGTCATGGACTGTGCGGCTGGTCCCAGCAGAGGTTCGAGTCCTCCCTCGGGCATGGGTGTGTGTGTGTTTGTCCTAAGGATAATTTAGGTTAAGTAGTGTGTAAGCTTAGGAACTGATGACCATAGCAGTTAAGTCCCATAACATTTGAACACTTTTGAACTGGTTAAACAGACCCTAAGCAACACAACATCCAAGGTCAAGTTCAGAGGAAAGCTGTCAGAGGCCTTTAAGATTAAAACCGGGGTGAGACAGGGAGACGGACTCTGCCCTTTGCTTTTTAATTGTGTCCTCGATAAGGTGATCAGAGAGTGGCGACAAGGAATGAAAGGACTGGGGAGAAGACGACTGGGTTTTAAGAATAAAGGAGTACAGGTAGATTGTCTAGCATTCGCAGATGACACTGTGATCTTGTCCGAACCACTAGAAGAGGCAGTTAACCAAACCACAGAACTGCAGAGACAGGCAGCTAAAGCAGGCCAATAGATCTCTATCTAGAAGACGCACTATATGACAAGCATCACGGCAGCTCCTAGGAGGATGACAACAGAAGGAAGGAAAATTAAGAAGGTGGAGGGACTCAAATACCTTCGAGAAGGGATAGACATTGGACTGACCGAAAAAGAAACAATGGTAGCACAATGAACATAGCATATAAACTATGAACACCTACAATAAGAAGAATATTTCGACAAATCCAAAACTGAAACATTACCAAACAGTGATCCAATCTGAAGCTCTATACACAGCAGAAACGAAAGATTCTCAGGAAAATATTAGGACCTCGAGAACAGAAGGTGGTCAATTTAGAAATCAAGCCAACCAGGAACTGTATACTAAGATAGAAAAAATTTCTGACGTCATCAGGGAAAGAAGGAGCACGTTCTTCGGATACATCCTCAGAATGGACCAGGAGAGGTTAATCACACAATTTCTGATGAACAAGAAAACCAAAATACAGTGGATGCAAAAGATACGAAGAGATCTGGAAGAAATGAGAATACAGGAACCAGAGATATACAACAGGGTAATTTTTAAATTAAAAATTCAAGGCTTCAAAGCTTTCGAGGACAGAACGTGACCCAGAGCAAAATCACATAGAAGAACGAAGAAGGTTGAAAAGTACGAGAATGAAACAATATTGGGAAAGAACAAAGACCAGAAGAAACGAAGCTGAAGCGAATTAACGTGGTCCTAAGACTGTCAAAACGAAAGAAGAACAAAAAAAAGATTTTATTTTTTTTTCACCTCAACTAAACAAAACATTATCATTAATATAGAAAGACCAACCAAAAAGTCTATAAAAGTAAAATGTTAAGCTCTACAGGGTCTTCTCGTCCTAATGGTAAAACTACGCCTTTTGACTTAAAACTTAAACTCAAAAATTTATTAAGAGACAGTTGATTTCTCATCATGCCACTGATTAAGAGACTAATCATTATTCTACCTTAGCATGGTCAAAATACCATAGCTGTTTAAAAAATTCCAAAGTGAGCAGCCTAAAACTCAAAATAGTATCAAGAGGACATGATTTTGACAAACAGGCAGATATCTATTTTGCCTAGTTCCTTACAACAAGTTAACAGTAGCAAATATTAAATACAAGTAAATATACTAAAAGCATCATTGTTACAAACATTATGAAATTAAATCTAAAATCTTAATTAAACACCAAAATTTATTATCGAATCAGATTTTAAAACAATGAACTGAAACATAATCTTAAAGATAGCTAGTTTAAAGCTTACTATTATATTCTAAAATAAGTACGTTATAGGGTAATAATTTTAAAACTTATCTGTTAAAGAATAAATAACTTAATATTTGTATTTAAAAATTAATTATACATAAATATATTATATTTAAAAAATTAATTTTTTTCTTAACAAACTAGATATCTTAGGAAACGATTAACTTATCATTTCTACAAATAACTTAACAATAATTATGAGATATTAACTATAAGTTATTTGTAAATCAACCTAAATTGAGACAAGCAAAGTAATTGCTAAAATTTTTATAAACCCTGGTACCAAAGGTACAACAAATTAAGTCTACTTTGAGACATTTAATTTAATGCTTCATAAATCACTTACATCACCAATAAACTATGATGTAAATAAATAATAATACAATTTCACCATTGCTCTTTATTACTCTTTAATATCATTCTTGAAAAAATTATCAGGACATGGGAAAAAGAAGTCAAAGGAACCCAAATTGGCATTAGAAAAGATAATAGATTCAATGTGAAGTGGTTAGCTTTTGCAGATGACCTTGCAATCCTCACAAATAGTAGAAAAGAAGTCACTAACGCCATAGAGAAGTTACACGATATTGCACAAACAACTGGCCTGCAAATCTCATATGAGAAAACCCAGAACATAGAAAGAGTGCCACAAGACAAATTGCCTATTGTGACAACAAAGGGACAATCGTACAAGTACCACATTTGAAGTACCTGGGAGAAATCATCCAGCCATCAGGGATCAACCTAAAGGCCAATGAGGAAAGAATAAAAAAACTACAGAAAGCATATAAACTCACGTGGAACCATTATAACAATAAGTCCATATCCATTAACGCAAAATTGAGGCACTACAACACTGTCGTACTTCCGGAGGCACTGTATGCAACTGAAACAACACAAATCGGTGGGCAAACTAAAATCAAAGAAATAGAGAAACAAGAAAGGAAAATTCTCAGGAAATTTTTGTCCTGATACAAGAGCAAGAAATCTGGAAGAATTATATAAATACACAGACAAGATTACCGATACAATAAGGAAAAGAAGAATGCAGTTCTATGGACACATCCACAGGATGAATGAAAACAGAATTTCAAAGAGAATTCTTAAAGTCATCAACTCAGGCAGGGGAAAAACAAAATGGATAAAAGAAGTTGAAGAGGACCTCAGACAAGCACACATAACAGTAAATGATGCGGAAAATAGAACTGAATTCAGGAACATCATCAAAAAACATAAATTGGACACCACAACACAGAAGAGACCAGGATGCAAATGGACAGCGGAGCGAAAGAAACAACACAGTGAACACATGAAGAAAATTTGGGCTCAGAAAAAACGTAAACAAACATCATAAAGGAATTCAAGTTCAAACGCTCTCTTAAATGGGAATAATCAAAAATAATAATAATAATAATAATAATAATAATGAAATAATTCAATACAATACAGTCTATAATCAAGATGTTCTGATCTTCAAAGAAAAATTTTCAGTGTAACTAAAATACTGCACTAATATATTATGTCTTGAACCTCTTCCTAGATAAAGTTTCCAATAGCTCTACTACATTACAGTTTATCTCATCTAAGCTGAAACTATTTTTAAAAATTCTAATAGAGTAATCAATAATGAGAGTGATGGGTGATGTGTAAGCACCTCAGAGCCAATATCAATCAAATTAATTAAATTACATTACTATCAAATCCACAAGCATTAACAGTATTTCACATCAAATCCATTATAAATAAAAATCTGTATCGTTTTTAAGTGTAATTTTTTGAGTAGGAACAAAACATACTGTGTTTATTATGTTAAGACAAACCATGCACACATGTCCTGTAAATTGAGTCGTTACACATTGTTTCAATGAAAGAGTCGTTCAAGTCATCTATGTAATATGTAATTAAATAACTAGCTAAAATGTACTTAAGAGATCTGACGAAGCATGACGTGCCTTGCCATATAAATATGTTGACAGACTGAAGTTTGCAGTCTGCCAAGTTGCCTTGTACAGAGCACAGCGTGAGTCCGCAATGGAAGGAACAGAGTAAAGCATTGCTGTTATGGAAACCAAGGAGCTTCGGTGGATGTGTGCCCTAGAAAATCATTATCATATCACTAATGATGAAATCTCCAGTATGGAGTTGTACCTATAATTGAAAAACCAAAGGGAAATTATTGGTATCGAGACGCACTTAGGGCAGATCAAGAAACAATAGCAACTCGAGGATTTTCTCCGGACGACGACTGTAAACGACGTATCGGGAGACTGAAGGAACGTTCCGTAGATACCCTTCATATTGACCTCAGGAGCCCAGGTTTCCAGCCCTAAGAAGCACAAAATGCACCATGTAGAAACTGAGAAGCAGAGGGGCATATCCTGCTACAGTGTGAGAGAAACAATTAAGAAGAAGAAACGTAACTGACGAAGGTACGTGTCTCTAATACTACACATATACCTATGATACACTCCACTTTTTCTTTATATAGCGGGAGAGCTTCGATTCGTAATAACACAGATCAACAACGAGCGATATCATTTGATAAAATTGACTCACTTGTGAATGTAGCATAATGACACCATGGTAACAGGAGGATAAGGTAATAATGGTGACTGCAGAGAGTGTCACAGAAATCATAGATCAATTGTAAGAGCAACTATTCTTTTACTGACGCAAGAGAAAGAAATGTCTGAAAGGTATAGTTGAGAAATCATCTAGCAACCAATAGAGCTAACCAAATGGGAAAACCAGGATGCATGATGTCATTGTTGCCTCAATGTACCAGAGGGCACAAGCGCACCAACCAGAGACACTACTGCTGTCTTGGTGGAATTTTATCCAGCTGCTGTGGTCCAATCAAGAGGGGAGGTTTCTGTTGATCGACACTCTACAAGACTAGTCTCCTTCAAATTACCGTGAAGCACCATGTGCTGTTGGAGAGACGTTTTCTGCTGTGAGCTGCAAAGCTGCAGTGAAGCCTACTGAGACTGACAAGATGCTGTGACTTTCACCACCCAGCTGGCCTTCTAGAGGCCTGACCGCTAGGGCCCAGTAGCAGATCGTCATCTGTCATCTTGAGGGTGAGCCACTGCCGCTATTGTACCTGGTGTCTGCAGCAGGCACCAATGCTGCCAGCATCTCTGTCCTCAAGGGAGGCTGCAGCCTTCCTCTGCACAGCTGCACACATACCAAGCAGGGCTAGAGAGTGCCACTCCTGGGCGTTGATCTTTGTTCTGTAGATCACTTAGCGGAGCTGCAGGCTGCCACCCTGCCTGAGTTTGTGGCACTACTGGGATCAAAGTCCACCTGTGACGCCACAGTTGCCATTCCGAGGCTGCAAAGTATGCATGGATCGTCATCTGCTGGCCTGGCATGTGCTCCACCGGCATACATAAGGTTTCCGAGGGAAGACCTCTGTATACTTCTGATGAATACATGTACACTCCTGGAAATGGAAAAAAGAACACATTGACACCGGTGTGTCAGACCAACCATACTTGCTCCGGACACTGCGAGAGGGCTGTACAAGCAATGATCACACGCACGGCACAGCGGACACACCAGGAACCGCGGTGTTGGCCGTCGAATGGCGCTAGCTGCGCAGCATTTGTGCACCGCCGCCGTCAGTGTCAGCCAGTTTGCCGTGGCATACGGAGCTCCATCGCAGTCTTTAACACTGGTAGCATGCAGCGACAGCGTGGACGTGAACCGTATGTGCAGTTGACGGACTTTGAGCGAGGGCGTATAGTGGGCATGCGGGAGGCCGGGTGGACGTACCGCCGAATTGCTCAACACGTGGGGCGTGAGGTCTCCACAGTACATCGATGTTGTCGCCAGTGGTCGGCGGAAGGTGCACGTGCCCGTCGACCTGGGACCGGACCGCAGCGACGCACGGATGCACGCCAAGACCGTAGGATCCTACGCAGTGCCGTATGGGACCGCACCGCCACTTCCCAGCAAATTAGGGACACTGTTGCTCCTGGGGTATCGGCGAGGACCATTCGCAACCGTCTCCATGAAGCTGGGCTACGGTCCCGCACACCGTTAGGCCGTCTTCCGCTCACGCCCCAACATCGTGCAGCCCGCCTCCAGTGGTGTCGCGACAGGCGTGAATGGAGGGACGAATGGAGACGTGTCGTCTTCAGCGATGAGAGTCGCTTCTGCCTTGGTGCCAATGATGGTCGTATGCGTGTTTGGCGCCGTGCAGGTGAGCGCCACAATTAGGACTGCATATGACCGAGGCACACAGGGCCAACACCCGGCATCATGGTGTGGGG
Source organism: Schistocerca cancellata (assembly GCF_023864275.1). Lineage (NCBI taxonomy): Eukaryota > Metazoa > Arthropoda > Insecta > Orthoptera > Acrididae > Schistocerca > Schistocerca cancellata. The sequence goes on along the minus strand of NC_064631.1, from coordinate 64,444,587 downwards.
AGCGATCTCCTACACTGGCCGTACACCACTGGTGATCGTCGAGGGGACACTGAATAGTGCACGGTACATCCAAACCGTCATCGAACCCATCGTTCTACCATTCCTAGTCCGGCAAGGGAACTTGCTGTTCCAACAGGACAATGCACGTCCGCATGTATCCCGTGCCACCCAACGTGCTCTAGAAGGTGTAAGTCAACTACCCTGGCCAGCAAGATCTCCGGATCTGTCCCCCATTGAGCATGTTTGGGACTGGATGAAGCGTCGTCTCACGCGGTCTGCACGTCCAGCACGAACGCTGGTCCAACTGAGGCGCCAGGTGGAAATGGCATGGCAAGCCGTTCCACAGGACTACATCCAGCATCTCTACGATCGTCTCCATGGGAGAATAGCAGCCTGCATTGCTGCGAAAGGTGGATATACACTGTACTATTGCCGACATTGTGCATGCTCTGTTGCCTGTGTCTATGTGCCTGTGGTTCTGTCAGTGTGATCATGTGATGTATCTGACCCCAGGAATGTGCCAATAAAGTTTCCCCTTCCTGGGACAATGAATTCACGGTGTTCTTATTTCAATTTCCAGGAGTGTATAACTGACAGTAAGTAATGAATTCTTAATGTTTTCTAGCGTCTGGGAGATCGTCACCACAATGCCACACAGCAAAAGCCCGACGACTGTAGGTTACATGCACTGGCCCGCTACAGTATATAAACGTGCAAGGGTGTAGCAATAATGTTCACCTCTCTGCGAACAAGTCCATTTCCTGAATCTATGTACATGACATGACTGTACGACCCTAAATGGCCTAGTGAACAGCCTATCTGCCCTCTAGCACTGTGCTGGTTGGTATGTCATCGCCTATCCACAGGTTTCTGGCAGTCGATGGGCTCCTTGTCGTGTCCACTGGGAAGATGGAGGCGGCAGCTAGGATTTTTGTTACATGGGGAATTGCAAAGTGGTAACAAGGAAGTGCAGGCTCATGTGTGGCAGGATGTAACAGAACGTGTGTGTAACAGGTGGGGCTACAGCAGTCGATCTGTGACGTCAGTGGTTATCATGGTTAGTCTATGGAGATTTTGAGTCCCTGCATTCAGAGGGGAACGAGGCCCGTATACCAGAGAGGAAGGAGGCCCGTATACCATGGACATGATGGTATGCTGCTTTTCATGGAATGAGACAGGAACTGATACTGTGCATTGCTTGTTTCCGCTGTATTTTACCGCAGACCTGTGGGCGGTATAGTTGGTCTTTCCTTGTCGCCCCCTAAGTATAACTCACACATACGGGAGAGGCGTTATTGCTGATTGATTGCCTACTGGGTTGATGCATGTGCTGTCGTGCGCGTATAAAGACCACAGAACAGTGATGTGAAAACTGATTCATAGTGCATTTCTGATGTCAAATCGTTTTCACCTAACTGCGGAATGCTAACTGTGTCATTTGACCTCACATTGATTTTTCTATATCCTGGTGGAGAGCAGGAGCCTTATTGTAGAGTATCTACGAGGTGTGGCTAGAAAAAAACCGGACTAGTACTGGTGAAACAGTAAAACGAATGCAATAAGGCTGAAAGTCGCGTGGCCTGTCACGTGACTCTCGCTCCGCCTACTGCTCGAGTTTCATCTGCCTCCTGCACTCAGTCTGCCCGTGGCGTCTGTTTTAAGTAGTTGACGTTTTGTCTGTGCGTCGGAAAATGTTGAATGTACAGAAAGAACAGCGTGTTAACATCAAATTTTGTTTCAAACTAGGAAATTCTGCAAGTGAAACGTTTGTAATGTTACAACAAGTGTACGGCGATGATTGTTTATCGCGAACACAATTGTTTGAGTGGTTTAAACGATTTAAAGATGGCCACGAAGACACCAGTGATGACACTCGCACTGGCAGACCATTGTCAGCAAAAACTGATGCAAACATTGAAAAAATCGGTAAACTTGTTCGACAAGATCGCCGTTTAAGAATCAGAGCAGTGTCTCAGTTAACAGGAGCTGACAAGGAAAGTGTTAGGCAGATTCTTCATGAAAGTTTCAACATGAACAAAGTGTGCGAGTGTCATCACTAGTGTCTTCGCGGCCATCTTTAAATTGTTTAAACCACTCAAACACTTGTGTTCGCGATAAACAATCATCGCCGTACACTTGTTGTAACATTACAAACGTTTCACTTGCAGATTTTCCTAGTTTGAAACAAAATTTGATGTTAACACGCTGTTCTTTCTGTACACTCAACATTTTCCGACGCACAGACAAAACGTCAACTACTTAAAACAGACGCCACGGGCAGACTGAGTGCAGGAGGCAGATGAAACTCGAGCAGTAGGCGGAGCGAGAGTCATTTGACAGGCCACGCGACTTTCAGCCTTATTGCATTCGTTTTATTGTTTCACCAGTACTAGTCCGGTTTTTTTCTAGCCACACCTCGTACCTGTTATCTGTGTGGACAATAAACAGAAAGGTCCGAACAAGTAACGGCAGCTAGCCAAGTGGAACTGTACCATATGTGATAGAAGACGGTCTTTACATTCTAAATGTGCTTTTCAATTTATTGTTGTATGAAGAAGTAATTTTGAATTTTAGTAGTGCTACTGGTGGTTTCAGATTTTAGTAACACAATTCCTGGTCTTAAGTGAAAATTTTCAAATAGTTGTGTAGGGAGCCGTATGTAGAAAATTATAAGATTGAGGTGTGTGGATGTAGAAAGACTGCGAGTACCTGAAAGGTTCACTCTAAAATATGTGTTGGAATAATTCTGACCTGGGTTCGATATGGAGCCGTATTTCTTCTGTCAGTATTAGCGGTGTTTTTCACACATCAAAAAAAGTTTTGCATCACCTCGGTTCCGAGAGTACCGGAACATCCACAGAAAATTGAAATAGAGATCAACATAAAATTCATTTCCGCTCTTTTTATTGCTCATGAAAACCACACATTGCGTGTTGTACCACCATACAGCGAGACCTTCAGAGGTGGTGGTCCAGATTGGTGTACACACAGGTATCTCTAGTACCTAGTAACACGTCCTCTTGCATTGATTCATGCCTGTATTCGTCGTGGCACACTATCCACAAGTTCATCAAGGCACTGTTGGTCCAGATTGTCCTTCTCCTCAGCGGTGATTCGGCGTAGATCCCAGTCATGTTCGATAGGGTTCCTGTCTGGAGAACATGCTGGCCTCTCTAGTCGAGTGATGTCGTTATCCTAAAGGAAGTCATTCACAAGATGTACTCGATGGGGGCGCGTATTGTCATCGATGAAGACGAATACCTTGCCAATTTGCTGCAGATACGGTTGCACTATCGGTAGGAGGATAGCATTCACGTATCGTACATCCGTTACGGCGCCTTCCATAACCACCAGCGGCGTACGTCGGCCCAACATAATGCCATCCCAAAACAGCATTGAACCCAACCTTGCTGCACTCGCTGGACAGTGTGTCTAAGGCGTTGAGCCTGACCGTGTTGCCTCCAAACACGTCTCCGACGATTGTCTGGTTGAAGGTATATGCGCCACTCATCGGTGAAGAAGCCGGCCGCGGTGGTCTAGCGGTTCTGGCGCTGCAGTCCGGAACCGCGGGACTGCTACGGTCGCAGGTTCGAATCCCGCCTCGGGCATGGGTGTGTGTGATGTCCTTAGGTTAGTTAGGTTTAAATAGTTCTAAGTTCTAGGGGACTTATGACCTAAGATGTTGAGTCCCATAGTGCTCAGAGCCATTTGAACCATTTTTCATCGGTGAAGAGAACGCGATGCCAATCCAGAGCGGCCCATTCGGCATGTTGCTTGGCCCATCTGTACCGCGCTGCATCGTGTAGTGGTTTCAAAGATAGACTTCGCCATGGACGCCGGGAGTGAAGCTGCGCATCATGCAGTCTACTGCTCACAGTTTGAGTCGTAACACGACGTCCTGTGGCTGCACGAAAAACATTATTCAACATGGTGGCATTGCTGGCAGGGTTCCTGCGAGCCATAATCTGTAGGTAGCGGTCATCCAATGCAATAGTAGCCCTTGGCCGGCCTGAGCGAGGCATGTGATCGACAATTCCTGTCTCTCTGTATCTTCTCCATGTGCGAACTACATTGGTTTGGTTCACTCCAAGACGCCTGGACACTTCCCTTGTTGGGAGCCCTTCCTATCACGAAGTAATAATGCGGACGCGATCGAACCGTGGTATTGACCGTCTAGGCATGGTTGAACTATAGACAAACGAGCCTTGTACCTCCTTCCTGGTGGAATGACTGCAACTGATCGGCTATGGGAACTCCTCCGTCTAATACGTGCTGCTCATGCATGGTTGTTTCCATCTTTGGGCGTGTGTAGTGACATCTCTGAACAATCAAAGGAACAGTGTCTGTGATACAATATCCACAGTCAACGTCTATCTTCAGGAGCTCTGGAAACCAGGGTGATGCAAAACTCCTATTGATGTGTGCGTTATCGCTGTGAAACCTGGGATATCTTCTATGTCTGCAATTAATGTTAGGAAACCCGTGTGGTATTACTTTCGAAGTGAAGTGGGGCTCAATCATCACGAACTTTCTGTCACAGCTTATTGTTCATAAATTGATCATGCTCCGTAACCTAATCATGTAATTTTTTTTCTATGAAGGTTTTGTTATGGGGAGTTTGGTAACATACAACATATTTGTAATGTTAATGTTTTAATAGATGTGACTCTGCAGGCTTTTTTCCGAGTTCAGTTTGAATAGCTCAAGTTCCACGGCACAGTACGCAAGTCTCGTGGGGCCATTATGTTCCTACTTGGCGTTGAGTATGGTCCTCCTTATCATCGATTTAACATTTTGTAATTAGGATTCCAAAAACGCTGCTAAGTCAGGCCATTTTAATCATTACAACAGGCCCGTCGACAAATAGTTATCGTCAGGTTATCTGTAAGGAATTCGGGTACAATATTTGTAATATTACACGTAAATAATAACTAGAAAATATTTCTATACAATTTGTTACATAGTTCAGTTTGGTTTGACATTCATACGTTATCGTGGTTCCGTCACTGTGTCTTTATTTTAATTACGGTCTATTGGAGTAATAACGGTTGGTTGTACTAAATTTGACTTGTCATCAGATAGAATTTTCAAATTGCCTTTCTTTTCTTTAGTGGCGTATCAAGACAGCCACGCCACTCGGAAGTAGCCGAAATGCACGCGTTAAATTCAAGCAGGCTTGCTGAGGTCTGAAACAAGATACGTAATGAATGTTATAAAGAAAAGTACGTAGCTGCTGGAATACTTAACTTTAATCCATCATTTGTATACAGCATTCTTGATGATACAAGTGAGACTCTCTCTAGATATGGTTAATGGTGTCTTGCTAGGTCGTAGCCATGGACTTAGCTGAAGGCTATTCTAACTATCTCTCGGCAAATGAGAGAAAGGCTTCGTCAATGTAGTCGCTAGCAACGTCGTCGTACAACTGGGGACGAGTGCTCGTACGTCTCTCTAGACCTGCCGTGTGGTGGCGCTCGGTCTGCAATTACTGACAGTGGCGACACGCGGGTCCGACATGTACTAATGGACCGCGGCCGATTTAAAGCTACCACCTAGCAAGTGTGGTGTCTGGCGGTGACACCACAGTAATAGTTTATTTGACAGATGTATGGTTGCCATCAGTTTAGCTTATCAAGCTGTAATTTCGGTTGTGTTTGCGAGTAGTATCGTTGGTGCACAGACATACACTAGTAGGCTGCCATTGCAGCATCTTTTACTGAAACCTCACGTTTATTTTTTTAAGTAAGAGCGCGCCATCAGGAAGTTTGTTTGTGGTACTACTACTATTTTCTGAAACGAAATTACGATGTGAGCTTTACGAGGTGATCTAAATAAGTTCTGTAGTTGAGTAAATATCTGCGTAACAGTTTATTTCCTTAAAACAATGTATGTGTTTAAGTTACACGTTCACACTTTTAAATCAAACAGTAGTTCTCGTAAGAACACTCAGTTGAATTAACACACTTGTTATCAACGACAAATAGCACGCTCTGCTTATAGGAAACTTTTATAATGAGCATACTATTCGAAGAACAGCCGAAGTTGATCAGAACTGGTTAAGAACATCACTGAGCTACATTTCTTGAAATCCATTAAAAATGTATAAATTATTTCAACATTGCCGGTATTTCGGATAAGACAAACTGTATTATAATTGTGTTACTTCCGCCAGTACCTCGTCTCCTACCTTCCAAACTTTACAGAAGCTCTCCTGCGAACCTTCCAGAGCTAGCACTCCTGAAAGGCAAAGGTTCCGAGTTCGAGTCTCGGTCCGGCACACAGTTTTAATCTGCCAGGAAGTTTCGTATCGGCGCACACTCCGCTGCAGAGTGAAAATCTCATTCTGTATTACAATTATTTATGGTTACATACAATACAAAAACAAAAATATGGAACTTGTTTCTAGTTATTCTTACATTGAGACATGTTCGTTCTCTTGTGTCATCCGTCTGCTGTACGATAAATTACAGCCCAAAACGACGCATTTTTCTAGATGTTACGAAACTCGAAAAATGGTTCAAACGGCTCTCAGCACTACAGCACTATGAGACTTAACATCTGAGGCCATCAGTCACCTAGACTTAGAGCTACTTACACCTAACTAACCTAAGGACATTACACACATTCATGCCGGAGGCAGGATTCGAACCTGCGGCAGTAGCAGCAGCGCGGTTCCGGACTGAAGTGCGTAGAACCGCTCTGTCACAGCGGCCAGCGACGAAACTCGAAACGTAACGTAGTTATATCAGTTTGTCCCCATTTTGACGACTGTCTTATCAGTAAATAAATAGCTGTTTACACGTCCTTTGTATTGGCCTTCACACGGCAATTCTTCGGTGACACCAGTGGTACTGTATAGGGTAATGCCTGTATACTAATGTACACTCCTGGAAATTGAAATAAGAACACCGTGAATTCATTGTCCCAGGAAGGGGAAACTTTATTGACACATTCCTGGGGTCAGATACATCACATGATCACACTGACAGAACCACAGGCACATAGACACAGGCAACAGAGCATGCACAATGTCGGCACTAGTACAGTGTATATCCACCTTTCGCAGCAATGCAGGCTGCTATTCTCCCATGGAGACGACCGTAGACATGCTGGATGTAGTCCTGTGGAATGGCTTGCCATGCCATTTCCACCTGGCGCCTCAGTTGGACCAGCGTTCGTGCTGCACGTGCAGACCGCGTGAGACGACGCTTCATCCAGTCCCAAACATGCTCAATGGGGGACAGATCCGGAGATCTTGCTGGCCAGGGTAGTTGACTTACACCTTCTAGAGCACGTTGGGTGGCACGGGATATATGCGGACGTGCATTGTCCTGTTGGAACAACAAGTTCCCTTGCCGGTCTAGGAATGGTAGAACGATGGGTTCGATGACGGTTTGGATGTACCGTGCACTATTCAGTGTCCCCTCGACGATCACCAGTGGTGTACGGCCAGTGTAGGAGATCGCTCCCCACACCATGATGCCGGGTGTTGGCCCTGTGTGCCTCGGTCGTATGCAGTCCTGATTGTGGCGCTCACCTGCACGGCGCCAAACACGCATACGACCATCATTGGCACCAAGGCAGAAGCGACTCTCATCGCTGAAGACGACACGTCTCCATTCGTCCCTCCATTCACGCCTGTCGCGACACCACTGGAGGCGGGCTGCACGATGTTGGGGCGTGAGCGGAAGACGGCCTAACGGTGTGCGGGACCGTAGCCCAGCTTCATGGAGACGGTTGCGAATGGTCCTCGCCGATACCCCAGGAGCAACAGTGTCCCTAATTTGCTGGGAAGTGGCGGTGCGCTCCCCTACGGCACTGCGTAGGATCCTACGGTCTTGGCGTGCATCCGTGCGTCGCTGCGGTCCGGTCCCAGGTCGACGGGCACGTGCACCTTCCGCCGACCACTGGCGACAACATCGATGTACTGTGGAGACCTCACGCCCCACGTGTTGAGCAATTCGGCGGTACGTCCACCCGGCCTCCCGCATGCCCACTATACGCCCTCGCTCAAAGTCCGTCAACTGCACATACGGTTCACGTCCACGCTGTCGCGGCATGCTACCAGTGTTAAAGACTGCGATGGAGCTCCGTATGCCACGGCAAACTGGCTGACACTGACGGCGGCGGTGCACAAATGCTGCGCAGCTAGCGCCATTCGACGGCCAACACCGCGGTTCCTGGTGTGTCCGCTGTGCCGTGCGTGTGATCATTGCTTGTACAGCCCTCTCGCAGTGTCCAGAGCAAGTATGGTGGGTCTGACACACCGGTGTCAATGTGTTCTTTTTTCCATTTCCAGGAGTGTATGTCTGTGCGTTGGTGGTCTTGCGTAATCTATGATTGTTTCGTAATATTTTGTCTCTCTATCCGTTTTATTGTCTGATAATTTGAATGAAGTCGTCGGATCCCTATCAGCGGGAGCAGCAATATCGCGGAACGATAGAGCGTTATCTCAACAGGGCCACTTGCTGCCATTGCGAAATTCGGACACGTGCTGCTTTACGCATCTCCTACATACACGAGACGTAACACGACCTTCTAGCAAGCAAACGACAATCAAAGGGCCTTTCTGAACACGAAAACCGCTGCGTAATGTTCCCTTATATGCAAAATGTAGACAGTGCCACTCCCACCTACTGCGTGCAGTTACTAATCATTTGCATATCAAAACATGAAGTACACAGGGTGGTGCCAGTTCGACTTTTCTTGCATGACTCTTCTGTGCTGTAGCAACTGTCTTTGCTAGCTTTGCATACAGAGGTAGGGAAGGAGGGGAGAGGGAGAGATGGAGGGAGGGAGGGAGAGAGAGAGAGAGAGAGAGAGTTAGGCGGGAGGGGGGAAAAGAGAGAGGGATAGAAGTTCCGAAAGAATACTATATGATGATGAATACTAAACACATGTTAGTACCTCATAATGTACCAGTTAACGCGAAAATGACACAGCAATAGAATGGAACTGACCTTTCAACAGTTAAAAGAGTGTGTTGAACTTAATATCTTCATTCTGTCGATTTTACTAGGGCAGTGGTCGCCAAACTGCGGCTGGCTAGCCACGTGTAGCTCTCCGGCCCACGGAGAGTGGCTGTTCCACAAAGTACAACGTGAGGGCGTGCGGCTGAAACTTGCTGGCCCATGTGCAGAAGTAGATTTTCGGCCTGAGCGAGTCCATTTACTTCGTTGTAGACGTTACGTCTAATCTAAATCAGCTTAACAGCAACCCGCAGGAGAAAGTAAACACAATTTTGTTGTTAACAAATTGTCTGTTGGCTTCTGTCTCGGGCTCTTCGGCCGACGTTTGTATGACGATTTTTCTTACACTTCGGCAGCAAGAGTGGCTCGCATTTTCAAATTCCACTCGCCATTGCTGGCGAAGAGTGCCTGGCGTTGGTAAAACTTCACCTCCAGTGCTGGTGGTGGGTTAGCGTCGAGCTCGCTGCCGCAGATTATGCCAACGCCCAACGGGCTTTTCCGTGGTCATTACTGCTGCGGTTCTCCCCCTCCTACCTTCATCGCTCGTTTGTTGCAGCACTGGAATTCAGGATCTGTTCACCTGAAGATTTCTTCTTTCTTGTTTGAGGTATTGTCGTGTTTGTGTTTTTGCATGGCTTCCCTGAACAAGCAGGTGTGACTGCTCTTCTCTACACGAGGAAATTCCTTGTCGGCGAATTTTATTACGTGGCCAGCCTCATTCAGCGCGTGCTCCGCCACGGCCGATTTGGCCATCACTTGTAATGCCGTTTACCTTAGGTGATGACTGATCGTCCAGTCACACCAACACAGATTTTTCCACATGTACATGGTATGCGGGATATTCCCGACATCGCAAGTGGGGTCTTCTCTCTTTCCAATCTGAGACACTTTTTGGAATTGTTTATAAATAGCCTTTACGCTGTGTTTCCACAATACATATCCGATTCTGTCGGTCACCCTGGGAATGTACGACAGAAAGGCTGTACCCGACATGTCTTTTCCCGATGTGTCACGTGGCCCAGTTCTTGATTTTATGACGCTTTTTATGTAACGAGTTGTGCTCACAGAATTAAACAGGGAAGCAATGCAGATACCCAAGCATGACAGTTGCTTCAACAAGAAGGGAGCAAGCCTCAGGGTGAACGGATTCTGGATTCCTGTGCTATAGCGAACGTGGCAAGGGGAGAACCGCAGTGGTAATGACTACGGAATAGCCCTTGCACTTTGACGTGCCAGGTACGTACAGTCTGCGGCCGCGAGCTCGATATCAGTCCACCACCAGCAGTGGAGGGTGAAGCTTTGACAATGGCAGCCTTTAGTGCTGGCCAAACGTCACGAAAATCATAAAACAGACGTTGGGCGAAGAGTCCGTGACGAAAGCCAACAGGCAGTTTGTTAACAGGTGGCTACGAAAGCCTTGACATCTTTGCAATTTTGTTGATGTTAGAAGCTATTTCGTCGGCCGCTGTGGCCGAGCGGGTCTACGCGCTTCCGTCCGAAACCGCGCTGCTGCTACGGTCGCAGGTTCGAATCCTGCCTCGCGCATGGATGTGTGTGATATCCTTAAGTTAGTTAGGGTTATGTAGGTCTAAGTCTAGGGGACTGATGACCTCACATGTTAGGTCCCATAGTGCTTTGAACCATTGGAAACATTTAGTAGTTTTTTCATTCTAAAATAAATTATCTCTTTTTGTTTATGATTTAGAAAGAGAAACTTTGATTCATTTTGTAGTCCTTTCGAAACATCGTCTTGAAAATAATTCGGATATTGACATTTGCTAACTGAAAACAACACTTTTAAATATGAGTGCTACTTTTCTCATCAGCTTTCAAAAATTCCGAAGCAGCAAACCGATGTTAGCCTTTGTTTAAAAAAACCACTGTTGCTACTGTAACAAAATTAAATTTTTTTCCCTTGAAATTGACATTGGAACTTTGAAATGCAGTTTCTGGATTTAAAAGACATTTATTTGTGAAGCACTATATTTGGAAGTCTTTGTGCTAATATAGAAATAGAAGGGAAACTGAAATGTGAATTTAGTTTACAAACGGTCTGTTTTCAAAGACCTGGAAAAGAAGACATGTTCATTTTTAATCCTTGGAGCACCACATAATTAAAATCCGTTGGAAAAGCTAGTGTCTGCTATTCTTTCCTCATTCCCAACTGCACGTTCACCTTAAAAAATCATTTTTAACCATAAACATTTAGGTTGTAACAATGGAAAATTGTACTGAAATGCAGGAGGATCTGCAGCAAATTGACGCATGGTGCAGGGAATGGCAATTGAATCTCAATGTAGACAAGTGTAATGTGCTGCGAATACACAGAAAGATAGATCCTTTATCATTTAGCTACAAAATAGCAGGTCAGCAACTGGAAGCAGTTAATACCATAAATTATCTGGGAGTACGCATTAGGAGTGATTTAAAATGGAATGATCATATAATGTTGATCGTCGATAAAGCAGATGCCAGACTGAGATTCATTGGAAGAATCCTAAGGAAATGCAATCCGAAAACAAAGGAAGTAGGTTACAGTACGCTTGTTCGCCCACTGCTTGAATACTGCTCAGCAGTGTGGGATCCGTACCAGACAGGGTTGATACAAGACATAGAGAAGATCCAACGGAGAGCAGCGCGCTTCGTTACAGGATCATTTAGTAATCGCGAAAGCGTTACGGAGATGATAGATAAACTCCAGTGGAAGACTCTGCAGGAGAGACGCTCAGTAGCTCGGTACGGGCTTTTGTCAAAGTTTCGAGAACATACCTTCACCGAAGAGTCAAGCAGTATATTGCTCCCTCCTACGTATATCTCGCGAAGAGACCATGAGGATAAAATCAGAGAGATTAGAGCCCACACAGAGGCATACCGACAATCCTTCTTTCCACGAACAATACGAGATTGGAATAGAAGGGAGAACCGATAGAGGTACTGAAGGTACCCTCCGCCACACACCGTCAGGTGGCTTGCGGAGTATGGATGTAGATGTAGATGTAGATGTAGAAACATAATGAAGAGTAAATTGAGAAGTCGTATTACGCATAAGATCCTAAGAATCGTGTATAAATTTAAAACCAACAACACTCAGTTTGACTTACCCGAACTTTCCAAGGAGGAATTTTTAAATTTCACGTTCATGAAACGTTCACGCAGGAGAACCGTACAAACATATCGTCATTTGACCATAGGACACACTTCCGCATGAACGACATAGAAATAAACATACCTGGCGTAGAGAAGCAACTTAAAGATTTGAAAATAAATAAATCACCAGGTCCGGACGGAATCCGAGTTCGACTTCACAAAGAGTACTCTACGGCGTTGGTCCTTTACCTAGCCTGCATTTGTCGTGAATCTCTCGCTCAGCACGAAGTGGAAAAGAGCGCAGGTGACTTCAGTATATAAGAAAGGTAAGAGAACGGACGCGCAAAAATTACAGACTAAAATCCCAAACTTTTGTTTGTTGCAGAATCCTCGAACACATTCTTAGCTGCAATTATAAATTTTCTTGAGGCTAAGCAGCTTATGTCCATGGTTTAAAAAGCATCGCTCGTACGAATCTCAGCTTTTCTCGTATGGTATACTGAGAACTATGGATGAAAGGCATCAGGCAGAGTACATAGTTCTAGATTTCCGGAAAGCGCGGTGCCTCATTGCAGGCTGTTAACGAAAGTACGAGCATATGGAGTAAGTTCAGAGATATGTGAATAATAAAAGAATCCAGTATGTTGTCCTCAACGGCGAGTGTTCATCAGAGACAAGTGTACGGTCAAGAGTTCCCCAGTGTTGTGTGTTAGGATCGCTATTATTTTCTGTTTACCTAAATGATTTGGCGGACAGGGTGAGCATCAGTCTGCGGTTGTTTGCTGATGATGATGTGGTGTACGGTAAGGTGTCGCTGTTGAGTGACTGTACGGAGATATAAGATGACTTAGACAACATTTCCATTTGGTGTGATGAATGGCAGATGGCCCTAAATGTGGAAAAATGTAAGTTAATACCGTTGAGCAGGAAGAACAAACCTGTGATGTTCGGGTATGATATTACTAATGCCCAGATTCACACAGTCAAGTCGTTTCAATATATCGGCGTAACGCTGCAAAGCAGTATGAGGTGAAACGAGCATGTGAAAATTGTGATAGGGAAGGCAAATGGTTGACTTGGGTTTGTTGGGAGAATTTTGGGGAAGTGTGGTCCAGCTGTAAAGGAGACCGCATATAGGACTCTTGTGCGACCTATTCCTGGGTAATGCTCGAATGTTTGGGATCCTTACCAGATCTGATTGAAGGAAGACATTGAAGCAATTCAGAGACGGGCTGCTAGATTTGTTACCGGTAGGTTCCAACAAAACGTAAGTGTTGCGAAGATGCTTCGAAAACTCATATCAGAATCCCTGGAGGGAAGGCGGCGTTCTTTCCGGGAAACAGTATTAAGGTAATTTAGAGAACCGGTATTTGAAGCTGAGGGCTGAATGATTGTGCTACCGCCAGTACACTTCGCGCGTAAGGACCACGAAGATAAGATACGAGAAATTAGGGCTCATACGGAGATGTAGAGACAGTCGTTTCTTCCTCGCTCTATTTGCAAGTGGAACACGAGGGGAAATGACGAGTAGTGGTTCAGGGTAGTCTCCGCCACGCACATTACGGTGGCTTGAGGAGTATCTACGTAGATGCAGATGTAGATGTAGACGCAAGGCCGTTCTTCACAATGGTGTTTCTCAGTATTGTCATGATTCAATATTACTGGGTAACTTAGGATTTGATTTTAACAATAAATAATATAGTAGCAATTTTGTGATATGATGACATGGTTGGAGACTGTGGCTGTTATTTGAAGACAAATGTTGATGGTGTTGGAAATTTGAACAAATCTGCATTTGCAGCCCATATTGCTGAAGAAAACCATTCAGTGAGAAACTTTGAGAAGAACTTAAAAATTTTACATCTAGCAGAAAAAGGAGCCACTATGCATATACTAGAAGAAATAGAAATACACACACACAAAAACAGCACCCCAGACTATATCCTTAATGAATACACAGAGTTAGCTGACAACCCTTTCCTCAAAAATTTCCAAAAATTATTTTCCAACTTCCAAAGCAAATAATATTCCTACGCCTATCTGCAGATCAAGCAGCTAATTTATATGTGACTATAATTCTCATGACGCTAAATGAAATTAAATAATGTACTGCTTTACCTATACAGTTCTAAAAAAATGGAACAACTTTATAATTAATATAACAGTATCCGCTAAAAAAACTAAAAAAATCAATGTCTCTCTGTACTAGTGTAAAAGGCGTTTCAGTTGCATAAGTGAATATATGGTATTTTTCCAAACATAGGACATCTTCAAATTTTACGATATATAATAGCATCTTTGATACTCATATGTTTGTATGCTCTTTGTTTGTATCAAAACATGTGGTGCGTAGTAGAAATCTTTTCAGTGACAAATCTAAAGTGTCTAGTGAGAAAAAATTTACGTGTGCAACAGTAAGAATGCAGTGGGAATGTATTCACATCTGTTGGACGAATGTTATGAAAACAAACACTCCAAACCGACATTTCACTTAAGTCACATCCAATGAAAATCTGTAACGCAACCATCTGTGTATGGCTGGCTTATAATTATGTATTATTTATATTTTAGGACAATTAATCAGTAAGAAATTTACCACATATTCTAAGGAAAACATGTAAACGGTCTGAACATGAATCATAACGATTCGAAACCGGTAACGGTACCCTTTAAATAAAGGAACTGAAAGTAAATTTGTGGCTGGTTGCTGTTACAACACCATCAATAATACAGTTGTTGCATGTGATATCAAGTTTTATTCAACGTACGTGAAAATGAACTACAACTTCAACTTTTAAGGTAATTTTTTGAATTTAATTTTTGTGTCGTGATGTAAAAGAATCTGTAGTGTCGAGAGCTGAGGAAGGTATGTTGATATGGTTCCAACATGTAGAGAGCATGGACAAATGGACACAGACTAAACAAGTATGCAAGATAAGTGTGGAAGGGAAAGTTGATGGGGACGTTTCTAGCATAGGCCAGCTTAAGAGTATCCTAGTTGATTCAATAACAATCTACCTACCACCTACCTATGTAGTTTAAGTTTAAAAGCTTTTGCTCTCAAAAGAAATTTCAGTCCTTGTATTGTTGATATTTGGCTCTGGTAACAAACGATCTTTCCGGACAATGGGCTAAGCTAGCACTATCACAGTAACGATTTACTATTCGACTTTTCATTCTCATCGTAGACCACCATCCACGTCGGCAGAAAGACGTGGCACTTATGTGAGACTCAGGAGTTATAGTCGTGCGGGCAGGGCTTCAAATTCGCTTCTAGCTATCCAGATTCATATTTTATGCGATTTCTGTAAATCGCTTAAGGCGAGCTCGTCGGCAGAGTTCCCTTCTTCGCATGTATCCCGAGCCCGAGCTAGTGTTCCTTCTATAACGACAGCATCGTTGACGTCACGTTTAACGCTAAACTTCTTCCATTTTTACCAAGTACGTCATACACGTTGCAGATTTACCTGTAACAGAAAAAAACTACCCTCACTTCGCAGATTAAAGAAAAAAAAAAAGATTCCAATAGTGCCGAAACTCTGATCAGCCTCTAAATTCGCACACAAAATCGGGAAGTTTCCCGTTTACCGTCTACAGCAACCGCTGAAAAATATTGGTACTAGACCATGGGATACTCATTGAGAGATACGTTCGTGGACATAGATAACTTTACAAGATATTTGTCACTAACTATTTTGAAAGACCCCACGAACCATGTGGCGCGCCAAGTTGAGGTGACATGCGCACTTCAACCATACGCAAGTACACTGAGATGACGAAAGTCATGGGATAGCGATACGCACGTATACAGACGGCAGCAGCATCGCGTACACAAGGTGTAGAAGAGTAGTGCATTTGCGGAGCTGTCACTTGTACTCAGATGATTCATGTGAAAACATTTCCGGCGTGATTATGGTCGTACTATGGAAATTAACAGACGTTGAACGTGGAGTGGTAGGTCGAGGTAGATGCCTGGGACATTCCATTATGGAAATCGGTAGGAAATTCAATATTCCGGGATCCACAGATTCAAGAGTGTGCCAAGAACACCAAATTTCAGACATTACATCTCACCACGGACAACACAGTGGCCGACGGCAGCGACGTTTGTGTACAATTGTCAGTGCTAACAGACAAACAACACTGCCTGTAATTACTGCACATACACTCCTGGAAATGGGAAAAAGAACACATTGACACCGGTGTGTCAGACCCACCATACTTGCTCCGGACACTGCGAGAGGGCTGTACAAGCAATGATCACACGCACGGCACAGCGGACACACCAGGAACCGCGGTGTTGGCCCTCGAATGGCGCTAGCTGCGCAGCATTTGTGCACCGCCGCCGTCAGTGTCAGCCAGTTTGCCGTGGCATACGGAGCTCCATCGCAGTCTTTAACACTGGTAGCATGCCGCGACAGCGTGGACGTGAACCGTATGTGCAGTTGACGGACTTTGAGCGAGGGCGTATAGTGGGCATGCGGGAGGCCGGGTGGACGTACCGCCGAATTGCTCAACACGTGGGGCGTGAGGTCTCCACAGTACATCGATGTTGTCGCCAGTGGTCGGCGGAAGGTGCACGTGCCCGTCGACCTGGGACCGGACCGCAGCGACGCACGGATGCACGCCAAGACCGTAGGATCCTACGCAGTGCCGTAGGGGACCGCACCGCCACTTCCCAGCAAATTAGGGACACTGTTGCTCCTGGGGTATCGGCGAGGACCATTCGCAACCGTCTCCATGAAGCTGGGCTACGGTCCCGCACACCGTTAGGCCGTCTTCCGCTCACGCCCCAACATCGTGCAGCCCGCCTCCAGTGGTGTCGCGACAGGCGTGAATGGAGGGACGAATGGAGACGTGTCGTCTTCAGCGACGAGAGTCGCTTCTGCCTTTGGTGCCAATGATGGTCGTATGCGTGTTTGGCGCCGTGCAGGTGAGCGCCACAATCAGGACTGTATACGACCGAGGCACACAGGGCCAACACTCGGCATCATGGTGTGGGGAGCGATCTCCTACACTGGCCGTACACCACTGGTGATCGTCGAGGGGACACTGAATAGTGCACGGTACATCCAAACCGTCATCGAACCCATCGTTCTAGCATTCCTAGACCGGCAAGGGAACTTGTTGTTCCAACAGGACAATGCACGTCCGCATGTATCCCGTGCCACCCAACGTGCTCTAGAAGGTGTAAGTCAACTACCCTGGCCAGCAAGATCTCCGGATCTGTCCCCCATTGAGCATGTTTGGGACTGCATGAAGCGTCGTCTCACGCGGTCTGCACGTCCAGCACGAACGCTGGTCCAACTGAGGCGCCAGGTGGAAATGGCATGGCAAGCCGTTCCACAGGACTACATCCAGCATCTCTACGATCGTCTCCATGGGAGAATAGCAGCCTGCATTGCTGCGAAAGGTCGATATACACTGTACTAGTGCCGACATTGTGCATGCTCTGTTGCCTGTGTCTATGTGCCTGTGGTTCTGTCAGTGTGATCATGTGATGTATCTGACCCCAGGAATGTGTCAATAAAGTTTCCCCTTCCTGGGACAATGAATTCACGGTGTTCTTATTTCAATTTCCAGGAGTGTATCAATGTGGAACGTACGACTAACGTATCCGTCAGGAATGTGCGCCGAAATACGACCGACGCTAGTGCCTTTGCTAACAGCACGACATCGCCTGCAGCGCCTCTCCTGGACTGCTGATCATATCGGTTGGACCCTAGACGACTGGAAAACCGTGGCCTGGTCAGATGAATTCCCGACTTCGTACGATAAGAACTGATGGTTGGGTTCGAGCGTGGCGAAGAACCGACGGAGCCAAGTTGTCGACAAGGCACTGAGGGAGCTGATGGTGGGTCCAGAATGCTGTGAGCTGTGTTTGCATGGAACGGACTGGATCCTCTGGTCCAAATGAACCTCACTGATTGGAAACGGTTATGCGTGGTTAACTGGGGACCATATGCAGACATTCATGGATTTCACATCCCCAAACATCTATGTAATTTTTATGGATGACAGTGCGCCATGTTACCGGGCCGCTACTGTTTGCGAATGGTTCGAGGAAAATTCTGGAGAATTCGAGCGGATAATTTGGCCACCCACAACGCCTGACACGAATCCCATAGAACAACCACAAAGTCCCACGTGTACAACCACGACATATCTCTGGAGAGGCAGACATTCACGTATTTCCTGAACAGCGGAAGCAGCCCCTTCAGCAGTTGTAGACGCAATGGTCTTGCTGATTGTGTGATCTGGCCTTGTTAGATTCGCCGAGAAGGTTTCGCTGTGCTGGTACTGAGAATGGCGGAAACCAACGGGAAACTTCCCAAGAGCATGCAGCTTTACTGTATGGCTAAATGTATTTGGTTCTCAGGACGTCGTTATCAGGAAATATATTTCTCTGGAGTGTAGCGTTGTATGGCAGTGAAATGCGAACGATAAGTAGTTCAGTCAAGAGAGAATACAAAAACGCGTTCTGCACCAAAGTAGCGTCATAGTGCCATCTTTGTCTGAGATTTAAGAGTAACGATTAGCCACAACTTTTTAACACAAAAATCTTCAATTATGCTGCCGATCTGGCGCTAATGCCTCCAGTCAAATATTCCGACTTCACACTCTCGCAGGGGGACTACTAAAATAAATACGCGAAACCGAAACCGTCTAAAACTAAAGTATGCGCTTTTCATCTACGAAAAAAAGACGAAAATAGAAAATTAAAAGAAGTATGGGATGGCATGGAGCTGGAGTACTGTCATAATCCAAAATACCTGGGGGTCACTCTGGACCGTGTGCTGAAGTTCAGGCAGCAGTGTCCACACTTTGAACAAAAACTATGCGCCCGCAATAACATAATCAGTAGGTTCACAAGCAATGGATGAAGTGGCCAACCGACAGTACTCAGAACATCGGCACTTGCATTACGTTACTTTGCCGCTGAATACCCCTGCCGTCTTTGGTACAGTTGTACCATGTGGATGTTGCCGTCAACGAGACATATAGAATGACATCAGAATGCTTGAGGGCCACTGCTACCTACAAACTCTGCAGTCTGGTGGGGATAGCCTCGCCAGATATAAAGACGGTAAGTTACCGCTAACACAGAGAGATGCAAAATGGAACTGAAAGCTGCTCACCCATTGCGTGGACACTAATTTCCGCTAAGCAGGCTGAAACCTAGGAAGAGCTTACCAGAAACTTCCGTCCACGAGAGAGCATCACCGTCAATGGCACGACAAAACCTGTGGTCAACCAGAAACGCAGATATCGCATCATGGATGCCAGCTTCGGAGGCCCTACCCTCAGTAGAAAATCTGCAATGTAAAACGTGGAAGTCCCTCAACAGACTGAGGTGTGTAGAACAAAGGATAATATGGCCAAATGGAACGAAGTGGGGGTGCATAGAACACAGGATAATATGGCCAAATGGAACTATCTTGGGGACCTGTCAAACCACCTAGCCCCTCTGCAGCTGTGGCAACTTTCCTCTCGGCTGGAGGATTTACTGTGGGCCAGAGACAATGCCGTCGAAGTCGCTAATTTTTGGTCTGACTATACTTAGAGTTTGTAATGTATTTACTTACAACTATTATTATATGGCTCTAATTGTCTCAAAGTATATATATATATATTCTCTTTATGTATTAATTTTATATATTTAGTCTGTTTTTTCTCTTTCTGTCTATTTTGTATGCAACGCTTTTGACACAAATAAGTAAATAACTTCCCTCCGCCGTGGAAACAGTTCCAGCAGTATAGCTCCAAGCACGGGCTATTTATAGCGGCGCAACTACACCCATTGGCAGATTTCCGCCTATGCTATGGGCCAACTAATGTGCCGGCTAATCCTAAACCTTCAGTCAGAGACCGGTAGGAGCCACCAACGCAGGACTTTGCACCTATCCAACGTCACCTCCGGGAAGTATCATCGGCCAGTTGTTGCCAAGTACACTCTCCTTCCTTCCAGTGAGGAACTTCGTTGAATTAGTCTTTACTTTCTTAATCTTAAATAACTTTAAGTCATACATGAATGACTGAGATTGATTGCGAGTGGGTATTAATGTAAATCAAAGGGGAAAAGATGAAAATGTGTGCCAGACCAGGATTCGAGACCGGGTCTCGTGCTTACCAGACAGTTGCTCTGACCAATAAGGCATCCGGTCACAGTGGTTAATGCATCTGCACGGCCTACCCTGGTACTCCTCCCGTCAGACCCAAATTTTCAACTTATCCACACACTACGAATACAGTGCCCATTGCCCACCGTCCTTATTACTCATGGCATTTCCGTGCTTCTCGTAATAGTTGGAGCCTGGTGTGCATGCGAACCGAAGAGATCATTGTCCGTTTCGTCTTAATTATATACAGGGTGATTCAAAAAGAATACCACAACTTTAGGAATTTAAAACTCTGCAACGACAAAAGGCAGAGCTAAGCACTATCTGTCGGCGAATTAAGGGAGCTATAAAGTTTCATTTAGTTGTACATTTGTTTGCTTGAGGCGCTGTTGACTAGGCGTCAGCGTCAGTTGATGCTAAGATGGCGACCGCTCAACAGAAAGCTTTTTGTGTTATTGAGTACGGCAGAAGTGAATCGACGAGAATCCGCGAGAAACAACTCAGTATGAACGTGACTCACCTAAGGTGAACGTTTTCTGTGCCATTTCAGCCAATAAAGTTTTTGGTCCCTTTTTCTTCGAAGGTGCTACTGTAACTGGACTACAGTATCTGGAGATGTTAGAGAATTGGCTGTTCCCTCAGCTCGAACAAGAAGCACAACAATTCATATTTCAGCAGGATGGAGCGCCACCACATTGGCACTTATCTGCCCGTAACTACCTGAACGTCAACTACCCGAGGCGATAGAACGGCTGCCAGGCAGCCCGTGACAGAGCACTTCATCACTAGCCTCCAAGAAGCCCTGATCTTACCCCCTGCGATTTTTTCTTATGGGGGTATGTTAAGGACATGGTGTTTCGGCCACCTCTCCCAGCCACCATTGATGATTTGAAACGAGAAATAACAGCAGCTATCCAAACTGTTACGCCTGATATGCTACAGAGAGTGTGGAACGAGTTGGAGTATCGGGTTGATATTGCTCGAGTGTCTGGAGGGGGGGGCCATATTGAACATCTCTGAACTTGTTTTTGAGTGAAAAAAAACTTTTTAGATGCTCTTTGTAATGATGTATAACAGAAGGTTATATTATGTTTCTCTCATTAAATACACATTTTTAAATTTGTGGTATTCTTTTTGAATCACCCTGTATATGTGTCTTCTATCCGAAAGAACAGACACTAAATATATTTAAGTAACTTTTTAGTTTTCCAGGCGAACGCCTGATAGAAGTCTGTGAGAGTTCGGTATTAAGTATTGTAAGCAAATATTTTTTGTTTAGCTGATATCCTATTGTGTCGTAATAAACATTGCTCTAGTTGACTTGGAACGTGTGGTTTCTCAGGCATCTAACTACGTGAGATTTACCAGACAAAAGTGTGGAGAATACACCAGAGTGGGTCCAAGGCTTGAGAACAGAAAGCAGATTCAAATGGATGTAGGTTGCGACAGTTACGCAGAGGTGAACGGGGTTGCGCAGGATAGAGCAGCACAGAGAACTGCATGAAACTAGTCCTCGGGCTAAAAACTACGACCAAATTTTCAAGGAAGTGGACTACTACTGCAAACCAGCGTTTCTCACGACTGAAAAGGATTTCCCAAAAAGGTGAAGCGTATAGCTGCGTAGCAGCTTTCAGCGCCCATGGAAGCGGAGTTGAGACAAGCAGGAACGTACTGAGGACGTCGTTCTGCGGCAGCCACTTGCTGGCCATCACGTTGGGCGGCAGGCGCGGCACCTTGGCGGGGTCCACCTTCCAGAGCACCCTCTGCGGCAGCTCGGCGAAGACGTCCAGCAGCGCCTGGAGCTTGTCCGGCGCGAACGTGTCTGGCCGCACCATGGTGCCCAGGCTGAAGTACACCACGCCCTGCGGGCTGCCGTCCAGGAACTCCTGCAGCTCCTGCAGACGAGTACCAGCCACGTAGGTGAGTGGGGAAGGCGCCGAGCTCTCGCCAGAGTACAGTGGGTCAGTGGTGACTTCATATAAATTACTAATGAACAGAGTGGGCGAACTAAAAAGGTCCCGGAAAGTATTTCATGCACCTTAAGAGAGGCAACCCAACGTACATAATCTGCTCTGGGTTAGGATGATGTCGGTTGGGTCGCCTGTCTTAAGCTGCGTGAAATACGTTCCGGGACATTTTTATTTTGAGCACCCTGTACAAAAAACATATTACGGTGCCAAACATGGTGACATTTAACCAGCTTTGCATTTGAGTCGAACTGAAATATTTGCTTCACGATGATACCATCTGTGTCACATTAGCATGTCACATTGCTTCAGTTTGGCTAAATTAAAATCGTACTTTCTCATTTCTCTCTCCGATACAACTAAAATTCTACGATACATATTTATTCCGAGCTTGTCTGCAGTAAAGACGGTTTACAAGAAATTCTGTTTCCAAACAGTCTCCTCATACTTCGAGAATCTCTCTCTGTCTCTCTCTCTCTCTCTCTCTCACTATTGTGAATTTGAGTAGGTTCAAAAAATGTTCAAATGTGGGTGATGTCTTATGGGACTTAACTGCTAAGGCCATCAGTCCCCAAGCTTATACACCACTTAACCTAAATTATCCTAAGGACAAGGACACACCCATGCCCGAGGGAGGACTCGAATCTCCGCCGGGACCAGCCGCACAGTCCATGACTGCAGTGCCCCTGACCGCTCGGCTAATCCCGCGCGGCATTTGAGTAGGTTTTCTATCTACTTGATGTAATGCATGCAATTACAACAAGTAAGTTTAATCCCCTTTTATGTCTGTATGACTTAGGATATTGCACCATACTGCATGTTCTACATCTACACCACACTCCGCAAGGCACCTAATGGTGTGTGGCGGAGGGAACTTTCGGTACCACTATCTGATCCCTCCACACCTGTTCCACTCGCGGATAGTGCGTGGGAAGTATGATTGTCGGTAAGCCTCTGCATTGGCTGTAACTTCTCAAATTTTCTCCTCGTGGTCAATACGCGAGATGTATGTGGGGGGGGAAATAATACACTCCTGGAAATTGAAATAAGAACACCGTGAATTCATTGTCCCAGGAAGGGGAAACTTTATTGACACATTCCTGGGGTCAGATACATCACATGATCACACTGACAGAACCACAGGCACATAGACACAGGCAACAGAGCATGCACAATGTCGGCACTAGTACAGTGTATATCCACCTTTCGCAGCAATGCAGGCTGCTATTCTCCCATGGAGACGATCGTAGAGATGCTGGATGTAGTCCTGTGGAATGGCTTGCCATGCCATTTCCACCTGGCGCCTCAGTTGGACCAGCGTTCGTGCTGGACGTGCAGACCGCGTGAGACGCTTCATCCAGTCCCAAACATGCTCAATGGGGGACAGATCCGGAGATCTTGCTGGCCAGGGTAGTTGACTTACACCTTCTAGAGCACGTTCGGTAGCACGGGATACATGCGGACGTGCATTGTCCTGTTGGAACAGCAAGTTCCCTTGCCGGTCTAGGAATGGTAGAACGATGGGTTCGATGACGGTTTGGATGTACCGTGCACTATTCAGTGTCCCCTCGACGATCACCAGTGGTGTACGGCCAGTGTAGGAGATCGCTCCCCACACCATGATGTCGGGTGTTGGCCCTGTGTGCCTCGGTCGTATGCAGTCCTGATTGTGGCGCTCACCTGCACGGCGCCAAACACGCATACGACCATCATTGGCACCAAGGCAGAAGCGACTCTCATCGCTGAACACGACACGTCTCCATTCGTCCGTCCATTCACGCCTGTCGCGACACCACTAGAGGCGGGCTGCACGATGTTGGGGCGTGAGCGGAAGACGGCCTAACGGTGTGCGGGACCGTAGCCCAGCTCCATGGAGACGGTTGCGAATGGTCCTCGCCGATACCCCAGGAGCAACAGTGTCCCTAATTTGCTGGGAAGTGGCGGTGCGGTCCCCTACGGCACTGCGTAGGATCCTACGGTCTTGGCGTGCATCCGTGCGTCGCTGCGGTCCGGTCCCAGGTCGACGGGCACGTGCACCTTCCGCCGACCACTGGCGACAACATCGATGTACTGTGGAGACCTCACGCCCCACGTGTTGAGCAATTCGGCGGTACGTCCACCCGGCCTCCCGCATGCCCACTATACGCCCTCGCTCAAAGTCCGTCAACTGCACATACGGTTCACGTCCACGCTGTCGCGGCATGCTACCAGTGTTAAAGACTGCGATGGAGCTCCGTATGCCACGGCAAACTGACTGACACTGACGGCGACGGTGCACAAATGCTGCGCAGCTAGCGCCATTTGACGGCCAACACCGCGGTTCCTGGTGTGTCCGCTGTGCAGTGCGTGTGATCATTGCTTGTACAGCCCTCTCGCAGTGTCCGGAGCAAGTATGGTGGGTCTGACACACCGGTGTCAATGTGTTCTTTTTTCCATTTCCAGGAGTGTATGTTGTCTGACTCCTCCTGAAAAGTGCTGTCAAGAAATTTCAATAGTAAATCTCTCCGTGATTCACAACGCCACTCTTGTAACGTCTGCCAGTGGAGTTTGTTTAGCATCTCCGTAACGCTCTCTCACTAGCTAAGCGATGCCGTGACGAAACGCGACGCTCTACGTTGGATCTTCTCTATCTCCTCTATCAGTCCTACCTGATGGGGATCGCCGATAGATGAACAATACTCAAGATTCTGGTGAGCAAGCGCCTTATAAGCCACGTCTTTCGTGGAGGAGTTACATTTCCTTAAGATTAATTCTATGAAGCTGAGTCTGGCCTCTGCTTTTCCCACTATTTGTTTTGTATGGTGATTCCACTTAAGGTCACTCTGGATAGTTACGTCTACATATTTTACGACAGACGTTGTCTAAAGCTGTTTGTGGTGAATAATGTAGCTGTACAGTTGTGGATTTGTTTCCCTATGTATGCACAATATTTTACATTTATTTTATCGCTAGCTTTTTGGGAGTAGTAATTTTCTTAAGTTCTCAGTTAGCTTTGTTTTTGAAATATTCCACGTAAAATTTGACAAGTGAACAGCTAAAGTTTTGTATTAGTCTACAAGCAAATACAAGAACTAATTACTTCAGTTAAAAGTCACCCATATTAAAATCGCTATTCAGTATTAAAAGTAACTGAATAAAACAGTGATCATAAAAAGTGGTTGTACGACATTAAGTTTAAAGGCCCATATGATTAATGACCTGTATCACATGTACATAAAAGTGTTTATTTTCATATATTTGTGTTTAAAAAGTGTTTCCATATTCTGTCTAGCCGGCCGGAGTGGCCGAGCGGCTCTACGCGCCACAATATGGAACTGCGCGACCGCGACGGTCACAGGTTCGAATCCTGCCTCGGGCATGGATGTGTGTGATGTCCTTAGGTTAGTTAGGTTTAAGTAGTTCTAAGTTCTAGGGGACTGATGACCTCAGAAGTTAAGTCCCATAGCGCTTAGAGCCATTTGAACCCTTATTCTGCTTTTCAGAAGTGTTAAGTTCCGATCTCAGTCAACTGATATAGTTTCTGGGTCCCCATATTAAGAGCCAATGTTACTATGATTTCTTATAGTGAAAGTACTTAGGAAGTGCAGCAGTTATTTTAAGAGATTTTGTGATATTAAAAGATGTACTGCCCAAGACTGTTCAGTCTGTAACAGATTCAGGCACCTCAAGTTTCATTTAATCTCTCTTTAATGCAAAGAAGTATACTGTACCAAACATAACATATAGTGATCATATCAGTTAACATACAAGTTTAAGGATCTGTTACTTGTCAGTGTTTTCGCAGAGTTACTAGTCAAAAGCACTTCATGTCCATATTAGTTATGCTGCTCCCTTGTTGAATGATTTTGTGTAACGAGCCTTAGCTTGTTTGAGTTGAATATAGAAAACAGACGTTAATGAGAGCCAGTGTACTGCCAGAACCTTTTCAGTTTCAGTCTGTGCTGCTCATAGAAAAATTAGTGTTCCAAGAATTGCTATATTGTGGTACTGTTTCGCCTCCTACTTGCAAAACAGACTCTAGTGCCAAGTAAAGCCATGCACAATGGTCAATTTTCTTAATGAACAGTATAATCTCATGGTACCGTTTTGTCTAATTGAGCTGGGAGCCATTTTTCTTTCCCTTAGCTACAGTTTACCTTATGTCCACCAGAACCTTGGTCCCATTCACATTACTTCAAATGTGTCTCGCTGTCGAAACATAACGAAGCATAGTCCGATACCTTAACCATCAGCACAGTTACATGGTAATGGGAGTAATATTATTTGTGAATTGCTGTAATAGTAGTAGCCAGCTGTGATATACCGGGTGATCAAAAAGTCAGTATGAATTTGGAAACCTAAGAAACCACGGAATAATGTAGATAGAGAGGTAAAAATTGACACACATGCTTGGAATGGCATGGGGTTTTATTAGAACAAAAAAAAGTATTGCTAGATCTCTTGCGCGCGTCGATTGATGATGATCGTGTGCTCAGCCGCCACTTTCGTCATGCTTGGCCTCCCAGGTCCCCAGACTTCAGTCCGGGCGATTATTGGCTTTGGGGTTACCTGAGGTGCCAAGTGTATGGTGATCGACCGGCATCTCTAGGTATGCTGAAAGACAACATCCGACGCCAATGCCTCGCCATAACTCCGGACATGCTTTATAGTGCTGTTCACAACACTATTCCTCGACTACAGCTATTGTTGAGGAATGATGGTGGACATATTGGGCATTTGCTGTAAAGAACATAATTTTTGCTTTGTCTTACTTTGTTATGCTAATTATTGCTATTCTGATTAGATGAAGCGCCATCTGTCAGACATTTTTTTAACTTCTGCATTTTTTTTGCTTCTAATAAAACACCATGTCATTCCAAGCTTGGGTGTCAATTTTTACCTCTCTATCTACATTATTCCGTAATTTATTCAGTTTTCAAATTTATACTGACTTTTTGATCACCCAGTAAATTTTCTCATATAATAATTTTTATATACAATTATCATTGATTTAAGACCTATCAGAGGTTAAAAAAAAAGAAGAAACTGCCCTCGTGTATTGGAGCACCCACTAAAATGTGTGCTCTTTCAATTACACAATTAGGAGTATGAGGAAGGAGGGAGGAACATAGGTGCAAGTACTTCCCATCATATCATTACTTCAGGTAATATGTGGAACAAGGAGAATAAAGTTTAATATATAGGTGATATTGGCGAAAAGGTTGCCTTTGGCTGACAATTTCCACAATAGATGCGTTCTTTATCGTCCATTTTCAGTATTGTATCAGTGACGTAGCCAACTATGCTATATTTTTAACATATGATTAGTTTTGGTTTTATAAGATTTCCTTGTGATGGTTTGTGGTTCGATTTGTTTTGCCATGGTAAATACTTGGTTTCTATGATTGTCTTTTCTTCGGTACTCTAGTGAGAAACTACTGACTTTGGACATCGATATTAATCGAATTGTTGATCACAGTGCAATATGACTGTTTGTTGACATGTTAGCAGTAGCTTACATGTTACGCAATATATGAGTGTTGATCTCAGCTGTCGAGCAGCCGTTCGCCTGCGGCACGGTGGCCGTCCACAGCGGAGCCCCCACCATACCGCTGTCCCTTCCCCTACTTCGCTGGCTGTGAATGTGCGCGCCAAGTTATTTTGCGCGCCCCATACCTGTGGCAGAGGCCTCGGCTCCTTGACGTGCAGGCCGCCCACCTCGACGAGGCCCGGCACCGTGGGCATAGGGTGGCCAGCGCTCCAGTGGCTGTTGACGAGCAGCAGGCTCGTGTTGCGCACCATCTCCCTGATCGGGGGCACCGCATCGCTGAACACCTCGCCCAGCAGCTGGTCCATCCCTCGCTCTGAGAACCACCAGTCGCAGAAGCGGGCCGCGACGTGCAGGAACGAGTTTTGCACCCTCTGCCAGAAGGTGAAGGGCGCCGAGTGGGGAGAGAAGTACGAGTCCATGTAGGCTGGATGGTCTGGGTTTCCCATCTGCAACGGCGTTAAGAAAAAGTTGTAAAAGGTATTTCTTTTCATTATTTAAATTAACGTTTACAGTACAACAAAGGGACTAATTACATCTGGTAATCTACTGGCATCTAATCTAGTCCAGACTCACAATACTGTTCGTTGGATGATGTAACAACATGTGTCATGTTGCGACATCTGCATCACAGAGTCTGCACCGTTTTGATGCTTTAGGTTACGGGTTTTATTTGAACAGTGGTCGCAAGGTTATCATTAAGCCAAAGAAATAGTTATTTCTCCATATACAGCCAAAGTGCTGCTTTGAAACATGGTTCTGCTGCAACTAGCTTCAACTATTACATCATACGGCCGACTTTAAGCTCACAATGGTATGCTACTACTACTGCTACTACTACTACTACTACGTGATCAGGCCCAGTGGACTGCACGCATCTACAAGTTTCCTCCTCCACTGTATTCTGTCTATTGCTACTATCCGCCATCCGTTCACATCTATTGACACTTGGTTTAAATCTTCATGGAGTCCATCCCTCCAACGCTTCTTGGGTCTCCCTGGCGGTCTCTTTCCTGTAGGTGTGAAATCCAGGAGCTTCCGCGGCCATTTGTGATCCTCTATCCGGGCCACATGGCTGGCCCACTGCATTCGTTTGGCTTTGACAGTTCCTGCTATGTTGGGCTGCTGGTATAGTTCCTCAAGCTCTTGGTTGTATCTCATCCTCCATTCCCCTGTATCTGCATCCAGAACTGGACCGAAGATCTTCCAAAGCATGCGTGTGTTAATATATGTATCATGCATCATGTGTTAATAACTCCAATAACTAACGCAGCGCTTTCTTTCTAGGGCAATTTCCGTTGAAAAAAGGGCGGAATTTGCCGTGGGACATCCATCGTGGAATATAACCACTTGAGCCGCTATAGTTCATGAAGTCCCCGTACGTGGCAGCACTATATGTAGCCTTCAAAATGGCGTCTGTAACGAAGGTGCATTCCAAGCAGCCAGCTGTCACTGAGTTCCTTTCGGCGGAAAACCAGAGCAGCACAGACAATAATTGAATGTCTACAGAGACCTCGGAGTGAAGTAAGGCGTGGTCAGTCGTTGGACGAGACGTCTGTCATCATCGCGAGGAGGTCGCGTAAACTTTTCCAGTCTCCCGTGTGCTGGCCGGCCGCACACTGCTATGACGCCTGAAATGTTGGAGCGTGCGGACACTCTCATCAGAGATGACCTGCAGATCAAAATCAAACACTTCGCTGCTCAGTTGGACGACTCTGCTGCTATTACTGACACTCTCTTCCACCTGTTGGGGCACTGAAAGGTGTGTGCTCTCTGGATTCTTCGCCGCAGACCATAAACAGCAGCGAAGGACCATCTTTGAGGAGTTGCTTGCACGTGACAAGGCAAATCGTGACAATTTTTTGTCGAACATCTTCACAGGCCATGAAACATGGGTTCATCATTCCGAAACAGAAACAAAACAGCAATCCACTTAGTGGTGCCACACTCTCTTCCGAAGAATGTCAAAGCCACGCCCTCAGCCTGTCGTGTAAAGTCATGGTGACCGTCATCTAGAGCTCCAAAGGGGTCATTGTAGGCCATGAAATTTGGGTTCATCATTCCGAAACAGAAACAAAACACTTAGCTGTGCCACACTCTCTTCCAAAGGAGGTCAAAGCTTCATCCTCAGCCAGTGAAGTCATGGTGACGGTCTTCTGGGACTCCAAAGGGGTCATTCTGTTTTATGTCTTCTTTCATGGTGTAATGATCAACTTTGAAGTGTACTGTCCTACCCTTAGGAAATCGAAAAAACGATTTCAGCATGTTCGTCAGCACAAAATTGGGAACTTTTCATTCTACTTAACAACGCGATTTCTCACAGACGTCTGAGAGGACCTCACAAAACTTTATCGGACTGTTCTTCATCCACCCTACGGCCCGGATCTCGCACCTTTCGACTTCCATGTTTTTGGCCCAATGACGGTTGCACTGCACGGGGAACAGTACATGAACGATGGGGAGGTTATTGATGCACCCAGACGTCGGCTCTAGCGTCGATCAGTAGTGTGATACGGCACGGGCATAAAGGCGCGCCCAGTAAGATGGCGTAAGACTATCGCTCTGAACGGAGATTGTTTTGAAGAATCGGATTTTGTAACTAAAAGAGTGGGGAATTTTGTGGCATATTGGCATCCTGAATGAAACCAATCTTCTTTTTTAAAAAAAAGTGTTGCTTTACTTATTGTACGCCCCTAGTATGTTAAATGTATCGTTAATGCAGTGGAAGTGAGGAGGTCTGGTCTGCGACATCATCAAGTACGCCTAACAAATTGTACAAAAAGATATAAATGTGCCTGGGTGATCACTGCTCTGAGCCAACAAGAACTAGGTACAAAGAAACTAAAACATTCATTCTAAAAACCAAGCTAGAGTTCAGACACAACACAAACTTCAAATTTTTATCTTCTTCATCATCTAAAACCCACGGTAGGGCTTCACTTAAATTTTCTTTCTATGTTCTAGTGAAAATATAGAAATGCACACAGTTCAGTTGCGTAGCTCAGTGATTTATACAACACCAGCGTCATACAAGACAAAAGGGCAGGTAGGGGTAGACGAAGATGGATAGGAAGGGAGAGAGAGTGTACAGCTGTGTATTAATGGACAGCGTCCTTACCAGAGGAGTGCCTTCGTGACGTCATCCTGTCGAGTTACTGATATAAAGTAATCCACAGCCAACGACTGTAGCCGAAGTGGAGAGGATACTATATTCAGACTGGCAATAGTAATATACGAGGGCAGTTCAATAACTAATGCAACTCATTTTTTTTCTGAAACAGGGGTTGTTTTATTCAGCATTGAAATACACCAGGTTATTCCCCAATCTTTTAGCTACACAGCACTACTTTTCAACGTAATCTCCATTCAATGCTACGGCCTTACGCCACCTTGAAATGAGGGCCTGTATGCCTGCACGGTACCATTCCACTGGTCGATGTCGGAGCCAACGTCGTATTGCATCAATAACTTCTTCATCATCCGCGTAGTGCCTCCCACGGATTGCGTCCTTCATTGGGCCAAACATATGGAAATCCGACGGTGCGAGATCGGGGCTGTAGGGTGCATGAGGAAGAACAGTCCACTGAAGTTTTGTGAGCTCCTCTCGGGTGCGAAGACTTGTGTGAGGTCTTGCGTTGTCATGAAGAAGGAGAAGTTTGTTCAGATTTTTGTGCCTACGAACACGCTGAAGTCGTTTCTTCAATTTCTGAAGAGTAGTACAATACACTTCAGAGTTGATCGTTTGACCATGGGGAAGGACATCGAACAGAATAACCCCGTCAGCGTCCCAGAAGACTGTAACCATGACTTTACCGGCTTGGTAGGGGAGTAGGTGTGGCGCCACTCCTTGATTACCGTTTTGTTTCAGGTTCGAAGTGATGAACCCATGTTTCATCGCCTGTAACAATCTTTGACAAGAAATTGTCACCCTCAGCCACATGACGAGCAAGCAGTTCCGCACAGATGGTTCTCCTTTGCTCTTTATGGTGTTCGGTTAGACAACGAGGGACCCAGCGGGAACAAACCTTTGAATATCCCAACTGGTGAACAATTGTGACAGCACTACCAACAGCGATGTCAAGTTGAGCACTGAGTTGTTTGATGGTGATCCGTCGATCATCTCGAACGAGTGTGTTCGCACGCTCCGCCATTGCAGGAGTCACAGCTGTGCACGGCCGGCCCGCACGCGGGAGATCAGACAGTCTTGCTTGACCTTGCGGCGATGATTACACACGCTTTGCCCAACGACTCACCGTGCTTTTGTCCACTGCCAGATCACCGTAGACATTCTGCAAGCGCCTATGAATATCTGAGATGCCCTGGTTTTCCGCCAAAAGAAACTCGATCACTGCCCGTTGTTTGCAACGCACATCCGTTACAGACGCCATTTTAACAGCTCCGTACAGCGCTGCCACCTGTCGGAAGTCAATGAAACTATACGAGACGAAGCGGGAATGTTTGAAAATATCCCACAAGAAAATTCTGGTTTTTTCAACCAAAATTGGCCGAGAAAAAAAATGTGTTGCATTACTTATTGAACTGCCCTCGTAATTGAATAAAACGATCTCGGCTTTCAAGCCACGTCAGTTCGAATAAAATCCTCGAGCTTTCGATGGATATCTCCACCATCGTCGTCAGAAGTTCACTGACTACCGGGGCTGCTATGGTTACTCGCTTGTATAGGCATGATGACATCATCAGCAGCCAATCAGATAGACCCAATGTGGCGCGCGCGCGTAATTCGGCCCGGGCAGCTAGCGGAGCTACTGCCTGTGGCAGCACCGGTGATGTCAGGTAGCGCCAGGGGCAGGCGCCACGTTTGAAACTGCCGCTCCCGCGTCACGCATCTGTCTCTGCTTTCATTCTATGTCCAACGCCCGCCTCCATGCCCTTATGAGTATGTACCCCTGGTCTCTGTTGAAACTGTTGTTGTTTAAACGAATCTCGGTCCCTTCCTTTATAACGGAGTCCCAATATGTAAATGCATGAGCCAACACTTTTGTATTTTCGAACTGTATTTCATGCCCGTTTTCTAGGCAATGCTTCGCCATGGCCTACTTGTCAAGCTCCCTTTGTTTTATAGGGCGCTTGTGCTCACCACAACGCTCAGAAACACTGCGAATTGTTTGCCCAATATACCTGCTGCCACATTCAAAGGGTACACCATACACGACAGACTCTCGAAGAGCAATGTCGTCTTTAACAGGGCGCAGCATATCTCGTATCTTGAGGGCGGGCCGAAACACTGGTCTTAGCCCATGTTTCTGCAGCAGACGTCCTAACTTGCTGCTAGTTGCTCCACAGTGAAGACACTCTCATTCGACATGATCGACGGCTCACGATCAAACACCTTGTGGTTCAACTCGCCGTCTCTGCTGCCAATGTTGACACACTCATCTACCTGCTGGGGTACTCAACGGTGAAGTAACTCCTTCAATGTTGGAACGTGCGTACACTCTCACTTGAGGTGACAGACAGCTCACGATCAAAACACCTTGTTGCTCAACTTGCCGTCTCTGCTTGTAGTGTTAACGCACTCTTCTACCAGTTGGGGTACTGAAAGGTATGTGCCAGCTGGGTTCCTCACACCCTAACAAAAAATGTTTCAAATGGCTCTGAGCACTATGGGACTTAACAGCTGTGGTCATCAGTCCCCTAGAACTTAGAACTACTTAAACCTAACTAACCTAAGGACATCACACACATCAATGCCCGAGGCACGATTCGAACCTGCGACCGTAGCAGTCGCGCGGTTCCGGACTGCGCGCCTAGAACCGCGAGACCACTAAGCCGGCAACAGCGTAACACTAGACTATGAAGAGCAATGTGCGTTACAAAGCAAAACGTGACAATTTTTTGTCGAACATCTTCACAGGCTATGAAGCATGGGTTCAGCAGTCAGAAACAGAAACAAAAGCGTAATCCAGTGAATGGTGCCACGGAACCTCTCCTCCGAAGGAAAAGTTCAAAGCCGCACCCTCAGCCGGTATTCTGTTCGATGTGCTGCCTCATGGTGACACGATCAGCTCTGAAGCGTACAGTGCTACCATCAAGAAACGGATGAAACGATTTGAGCGTGTTCGTCGACACAAAAATGCAAATGAATTTCTCAGTTTCCGTGACACCGGAAGGCCTCGCACAAGTACGCACACACCCGAGAGGAGCTGACAAGGCTTCGTTGGCTTGTTCTTCCTACAGCCCGGATATCGCAACTTCCGCATTCTATGTTTTTGGCGCGATGAAGAATGCACTCCACGGCAGCCATTACTTGACTATTGGGGATGTTATTAATGCAGCAAGACTTTAGATCCAACGTCGACCTGCGAGCGTAAAGGGTCTCCCAGTAAGGTAACGCAATGCCGTCTTATTGAACGGAAATTATGTTCACAAATACGGTTTTGTAGCCAGAATAATGGCGAATGATATTGTGTACTGGAATCCTGAACGGAAACAACCTGCTTTCAGGAAAAAATAGTGCTGCATTAGTTTTTGAACGCCGTCCGTATTTAGGCGCAAGTCATTCATTTTCCATCTCCCTCCTATTCATCCTTCACCAGTGTTAACTTCGTGTTTAAATGGAACGTTTTCAACGGCTTTGTCGCTGGCATATCTTCTGCACTTCCACGTTGGATGCAAGAACTTCTCTGTATCTGGTTGCACAAATAAACCACGGTTAACGATATACGAAGCACAGCTCCGCGTGCTAGCCCTGTCGGGCCATTTGGTACCGACCGACCGACTGCCGTGTCGTCCTCTGACAAATGAGGCATGAAGGGGCGAGGATTCAGCACACCGCTCTCCCAGCCGCTGTCGGCTCTCTTGGCCCTGGAGCCACTGATTCTCACTCAGGTAGCTCCTTAGTCGACACGATGCTCACTCCGCCCCGTTCCTGTCCTCTCACAAGGAAAAATCCCTGGCACTACTAGGATTCGAGCCCGGGTCTGCCACATAACGGCAGTGCTGACTATTGAGTTGGAAAATAGGGTATGTAGTTGTAAGGTGGCTATAATTTCGCACCTTACAAGCACTCATCTACATAATGAGAGTTTCACTCTGCAGCGGAGTGTGCACTGACATGAAACTTCCTGACAGATCAAAACTGTGTGCCAGACCGAGACTCGATCGAGCTCGGGAACTTTGTCTTCCGCGGGCAAGTGCTCTAGCAGCTGAGCTACCCAAGCACGACTCATGCCCCACGAAAGGCAAAGGTTCCGAGATCGAGTCTCGGTCCGGCACACAGTTTTGATCTGCCAGGAAGTTTCACATACTTTGCCGTGATTTACAACCGCAATTAGGTATCATTTGATAGGTGGTATATCGTATACAGGGTGGTCCATTGATCGTGACCGGGCCAAATATCTCACGAAATAAGCGTCAAACGAAAAAACTACAACGAACGAAACTTGTCTACCTTGAAGGGGGAAAGCAGATGGCGCTATGGTTGGCCCGCTAGATGGCGCTGCCATAGGTCAAACGGATATCAACTGCGTTTTTTAAAATAGAAACCTCCATTTTTTATTACATACTCGTGTAGTACGTAAAGAAATACGAATGTTTTAGTTGGACCACTTTTTTCGCTTTGTGATAGATGGCACTGTAACAGTCACAAACATATGGCTCACAATTTTAGACGAACACTTGGTAACAGGTAGGTTTTTTAAATTAAAATACAGAACGTAGGTACGTTTGAACATTTTATTTCGGTTGTTCCAATGTGATACACGTACCTTTGTGAACTTATCATTTCTGAGAACGCATGATGTTACAGCGTGATTACCTGTAAATACCATTAATGCAATAAATGCTCAAAATCATGTCCGTCAACCTCAACGCATTTGGCAATACGTGTAACGACATTCCTCTCAACAGCGAGTAGTTCGCCTTCCGTAATGTTCGCACATACATTGACAATGCACTGACGCATGTTGTCAGGTGTTGTCGGTGGATCACGATTGCTAATATCCTTCAACTTTCCCCACAGAAAGAAATCCGGGGTCGTCAGATCCGGTGAACGTGCGGGCCATGGTATGGTGCTTCGACGACCAATCCAGCTGTCATGAAATATGCTATTCAATACCGCTTCAACCACACGCGAGCTATGTGCCAGACATCCATCATGTTGCAGTGAAACATCTTTTAGTAACATCGGTAGAACATTACGTAGGAAATCAGCACACATTGCACCATTTAGATTGCCATCCGTACAATTGGGGGCCAATTATCCTTCCTCCCATAATGCCGCACCATACATTAACCCGCCAAGGTCGCTGATGTTCCACTTGTCGCAGCCATCGTGGATTTTCCGTTGCCCAGTAGTGCATATTATGCCGGTTTACGTTACCGCTGTTGGTGAATGACGCTTCGTCGCTAAATAGAACGCGTGCAAAAAATCTGTCATCGTCCAGTAATTTCTCTTGTGTCCAGTGGCAGAACTGTATACTACGTTCAAAGTTGGCGCCATGCAATTCCTGGTGCATAGAAATTCATGGTGCAATCTATGTTGATGTAGCATTCTCAACACCGACGTTTTTGAGATTCCCGACTCTCGCGCAATTT
Organism: Schistocerca cancellata; assembly: GCF_023864275.1. NCBI lineage: Eukaryota > Metazoa > Arthropoda > Insecta > Orthoptera > Acrididae > Schistocerca > Schistocerca cancellata. The sequence goes on along the minus strand of NC_064631.1, from coordinate 64,408,361 downwards.
GTCTGCTACTGATGTGAGGATTAGCAGCGACAGCAGCTAAAACACCTACTTGAGCATCATCATTTGTTGCAGGTCGTGGTTGACGTTTCACATGTGGCTGAACACTTCCTGTTTCCTTAAATAACGTAACTATCCGGCGAACGGTCCGGACACTTGGATGACCTCGTCCAAGATACCGAGCAGTATACATAGCACACCCCCGTTGACATCAACACGATATCGACCTTTTCCGCAATTGGTAAACTGTCCGTTTTAACACGGGTAATGTATCACGAAGCAAATACCGTCCACACTGGCGGAATGTTACGTGATATCATGTAGTTGTACGTTTGTGACTATTACAGCGCCATCTATCACAAAGCGAAAAAAGTGGTCCAGTTAAAGCATTCATATTTCTTTACGTACTACACGAATATGTAATAAAACTGGGGCTTCCTATTTTAAAAAAACGCAGTTGATATCCGTTTGACCTATGGCAGGGCCATCTAGCGCGCCAACCATAGCGCCATCTGGTTGCCCCCTTCCAGCTAGACGAGTTTCGTTCTTTGTAGTTTCTTCGTTTGATGCTTATTTCGTGAGATATTTGTGTCGGTCACTATCAATGGACCACCCTGTACATGAATATTTAAAGAAGATTGACATTGTCACGTACACCTTGTACATAGTTCTTAACGCTTATTGCAGGAAAGCTGATGGAGTGTCTTTATTACCAAAACCACGTCATGAATGATTGCCTATACTAGTAGAGGTTGGAACGCCAGTAGAAATGAAACAGCAGGAGTAACTCAAGCCCTCGGTGGGAAAGCCCGCACAGGTGTGTTGGTCCTGCTTCACACAGGAAGTTCCAAGACGGACGGTCTGGGCACCTGGGTGCGGAAGCACAATACAGCGGCGGCTGGCTGATATGTAGTAGGGCCGGAAGGATAACAGGATAATACTTCGGAAACACTGAAAGTCTTGGACGCAGCAGAGAGGAAAGATGAAACGTTACCCACCACACTGGATTATTTCCGAGGATTTTTTACTCTGAGAAGGGTACCAATGTTTGAGTATAGGTATTTCCTCGCAAACTTTCCATGTTCTACGACAAAAGACTAAAACATGGTTGGTCGGAGTTCGGAAGAATCTGTAGAGGGAGAATATTCCGTGGTTTCGAGTATATGATTCACCTGAGTTACGAGAGAGAGGAGCAGGGCTTTGCTGGGAAGCCAGCAGTGGAGAGAAGCAGTCTTCCGTTTGGAGCACTCGGGAAGAAATGCCGATGAAAAACTACACTCCTGGAAATTGAAATAAGAACACCGTGAAATCATTGTCCCAGGAAGGGGAAACTTTATTGACACATTCCTGGGGTCAGATACATCACATGATCACACTGACAGAACCACAGGCACATAGACACAGGCAACAGAGCATGCACAATGTCGGCACTAGTACAGTGTATATCCACCTTTCGCAGCAATGCAGGCTGCTATTCTCCCATGGAGACGATCGTAGAGATGCTGGATGTAGTCCTGTGGAACGGCTTGCCATGCCATTTCCACCTGGCGCCTCAGTTGGACCAGCGTTCGTGCTGGACGTGCAGACCGCGTGAGACGACGCTTCATCCAGTCCCAAACATGCTCAATGGGGGACAGATCCGGAGATCTTGCTGGCCAGGGTAGTTAACTTACACCTTCTAGAGCACGTTGGGTGGCACGGGATACATGCGGACGTGCATTGTCCTGTTGGAACAGCAGGATCCCTTGCCAGTCTACGAATGGTCGAACGATGGGTTCGATGACGGTTCGGATGTACCGTGCACTATTCAGTGTCCCCTCGACGATCACCAGTGGTGTACGGCCAGTGTAAGAGATCGCTCCCCACACCATGACGCCGGGTGTTGGCCCTGTGTGCCTCGGTCGTATGCAGTCCTGATTGTGGCGCTCACCTGCACGGCGCCAAACACGCATACGACCATCATTGGCACCAAGGCAGAAGCGACTCTCATCGCTGAAGACGACACGTCTCCATTCGTCCCTCCATTCACGCCTGTCGCGACACCACTGGAGGCGGGCTGCACGATGTTGGGGCGTGAGCGGAAGACGGCCTAACGGTGTGCGGGACCGTAGCCCAGCTTCATGGAGACGGTTGCGAATGGTCCTCGCCGATACCCCAGGAGCAACAGTGTCCCTAATTTGCTGGGAAGTGGCGGTGCGGTCCCCTACGGCACTGTGTAGGATCCTACGGTCTTGGCGTGCATCCGTGCGTCGCTGCGGTCCGGTCCCAGGTCGACGGGCACGTGCACCTTCCGCCGACCACTGGCGACAACATCGATGTACTGTGGCGGCCTCACGCCCCACGTGTTGAGCAATTCGGCGGTACGTCCACCCGGCCTCCCGCATGCCCACTATACGCCCTCGCTCAAAGTCCGTCAACTGCACATACGGTTCACGTCCACGCTGTCGCGGCATGCTACCAGTGTTAAAGACTGCGATGGAGCTCCGTATGCCACGGCAAACTGGCTGACACTGACGGCGGCGGTGCACAAATGCTGCGGAGCTAGCTCCATTCGACGGCCAACACCGCGGTTCCTGGTGTGTCCGCTGTGCCGTGCGTGTGATCATTGCTTGTACAGCCCTCTCGCAGTGTCCGGAGCAAGTATGGTGGGTCTGACACACCGGTGTCAATGTGTTCTTTTTTCCATTTCCAGGAGTGTAGTATTCATTGGACAAATATATTACACTAGAACTGATATATGATTACATTTTCACTCAATTTGGGGCATAGATCCTTATAAATCTGTACCCAGAACAACCACCTCTGGCCGTAATAACGGCCTTCATACGGCTGGGCATTGAGTCAAACAGAGCTTGGATGGCGTGTACAGGTACAGCTGCCCATGCAGCTTCAACACGATACCGCAGTTCATCAAGAGTAGTGACTGGAATATTGTGACGAGGCAGTTGCTCGGCCACCATTTACCAGACGTCTTCAATTGCTGAGAGATCTGGAAAATATGCTGGCCCCCGCAGCAGTCGAACATTTTCTGCATCCAGAAAGGCCAGTGCAGGACCTGCAACATGCGGTCGTGCAGTATCCTGCTGAAATGTAGGGTTTCACAGAGATCGAATGAAGGGTAGAGCCACGTGTCGTAACATATCTGAAATGTAACGTCCACTGTTCAAAGTGCCGTCAGTGCGAACAAGAGGTGACCGAGACGTGTAACCAATGGCACCCCATACCATCACGCCGGCTGATACGCCAGTATGGTGATGACGAATACACGCTTGCAATGTGCGTTCACCGCGATGTCGCAAAACATGGATGCGACCATCATGATGCTGTAAACAGAACCTGGATTCATCCGAAAAAATTACGTTTTGCCATTCGTGCACCCAGGTTCGTCGTTGAGTACACCATCGCAGGCGCTCCTGTCTGTGATGCAGCGTCAAGGGTAACCGCAGCCATTGTCTCCGTGCTGATAGTACATGCTGCTGCAAACGTCGTCGAACTGTTCATGCAGATGGTTGTTGTCTTGCAAACGTCCCCATCTGTTGACTCAGGGATCGAGACGTGGCTGCACGATGCATTACAGCATGCGGATAAGATGTCCATTATCTCGACTGCTAGTGATACGAGGCCGTTGGGATCCAACACGGCGTTCCGTATTACCGTCCTGAACCCACCGATTCCATATTCTGCTAACAGTCATTGGATCTCGACCAACGCGAGCAGCAATGTGGCGACACGATAAACTGCAATCGCGATAGGCTACAATCCGACCTTTATCAAAGTCGGAAACATGATGGTACGCGTTTCTCCTCCTTACACGAGGCATCACAGCAACGTTTCACCAGGCAACGCCGGTCAACTGCTGTTTGTGTATGAGAAATCCTTTGGAAACTTTCCTCATGCCAGCACGTTGTAGGTGTCGCCACCGGCGCCAACCTTGTGTGAATGTTCTGAAAAGCTGATCACTTGCATATCACAGCATCTTCTTTCTGTCGGTAAAATTTCGCGTCTGTAGCACGTCATCTCCGTGGTGTAGCAATTTTAATTGCCAGTAATCTATATCAGACTCGGTTCAGCTCCCTGTTCTTGCTGTTGCTGTTCCTTATTACTATGTCTGGCCAGGCGAATTGAGGTTTATATTGCTCGTATCAAAACACCGTGGTAACTGCCATGGAGTACTCATTTGATTACGTGTTTCAGATTATCTGGATTTTGTAAATCTCTTTTATGTTCAAAGTGTCATTATTCATGACATCCAAATTATTCTTTTTTTGCGTGGTACATTGTGCATTAAATTGCCAAGTTGCTTTCTTTAGTTTTTTAGAGCCGTTTCCGCCTCGGGTCGTGACTTGAAGCTGAGTCTCTGCTGCTGTACATCTATATCTACATTTACATCCATACTCCGCAAGCCACCTGACGGTATGTGGCGGAGGGTACCTTGAGTACCTCAATCGGTTCTCCCTTCTATTTCAGTCTCGTATTGTTCGTGGAAAGAAAGATTGTCGGTATGCCTCTGTGTGGGCTCTAATCTCTCTGATTTTATCCTCATGGTCTCTTCGCGAGATATACGTAGGAGGGAGCATTATATTGCTTGAGTCCTCGGTGAAGGTATGCTCTCGAAACTTCAACAAAAGCCCGTACCGAGCTACTGAGCGTCTCTCCTGCAGAGTCTTCCTCTGGAGTTCATCTGTCATCTCCGTTACGCTTTCGCGATTACTAAATGATCCTGTAAGGAAGCGCGCTGCTCTCCGTTGGATCTTCTCTATCTCTTCTATCAACCCTATCTGGTACGGATCCCACACTGGTGAGCAGTATTCAAGCAGTGGGCGAACAAGTGTACTGTAACCTACTTCCTTTGTTTTCGGACTGCATTTCCTTAGGATTCTTCCAATGAACCTCAGTCTGGCACCTGCATTACCGACGATTAATTTTATATGGTCGTTCCATTTTAAATCACTCCTAATGCCTACTCTCAGATAATTTATGGCATTAGCTGCTTCCAGTTGCTGACCTGCTATATTGTAGCTAAATGATAAAGGATCTTTCTTTCTATGTATTCGCAGCACATTACACTTGTCTACATTGAGATTCTACTGCCATTCCCTGCATCATGCATCAATTCGTTGCAGATTCTCCTGTATTTCAGTACAATTTTCCATTGTTAAAATCTCTCGATATACCACAGCATCATCCGCAAAAAGCCTCAGTGAACTTCCGATGTTATCCACAAGGTCATTTATGTATATTGTGAATAGCAACGGTCCTACGACACTCCCCTGCGGCACACCTGAAATCACACTTACTTCGGAAGACTTCTCTCCATTGAGAATGACATGCTGTGTTCTGTTATCTAGGAACTCTTCAATCCAATCACACAATTGGTCTGATAGTCCATATGCTCTTAGTTTGTTCATTAAGCGACTGTGGGGAACTGTATCGAACGCCTTGCGGAAGTCAAGAAACACGGCATCTACCTGTGAACCCGTGTCTATGGCCGTCTGAGTCTCGTGGACGAATAGCGCGAGGTGGGTTTCACACGATCGTCTTTTTCGAAACCTATGCTAATTCCTACAGAGTAGATTTCTAGTCTCCAGAAAAGTCATTATACTCGAACGTAATACGTGTTCCAAAATTCTACAACTAATCGACGTTAGAGACATAGACCTATAGTTCTGCACATCTGTTCGACGTCCCTTCTTGAAAACGGGGATGACCTGTGCCCTTTTCCAATCTTTTGGAACGCTACGCTCTTCTAGAGACCTACAGTACACCGCTGCAAGAAGGGGGGCAAGTTCTTTCGCGTGCTCTGTGTAAAATCGAACTGGTATCCCATCAGGTCCAGCAGCCTTTTCTCTTTTGAGAGATTTTAATTGTTTCTCTATCCCTCTGTCATCTATTTCGATATCTACCATTTTGTCATCTGTGCGACAATCTAGAGAAGGGACTACAGTGCAGTCTTCCTCTGTGAAACAGCTTTGGAAAAGGTCAATTAGTATTTCTGTCTTTAGTCTGTCATCCTCTGCTTCAGTACCATTTTGGTCATAGAGTGTCTGGACATTTTGTTTTGATCCACCTATCGCTTTGACATCAGACCAAAATTTCTTAGGATTTTCTAGCAAGTCAGTGCATAGAACTTTACTTTCGAATTCGTTTAATGCCTCCCGCATAGCCCTCCTCACACTACATTTCGCTTCGTGTAATTTTTGTTTGTCTGCAAGGTTTTGGCTATGTTTATGTTTGCTGTGAAGTTCCCTTTGCTTCCGCAGCAGTTTTCTAACTCGGTTGTTGTACCACGGTGGCTCTTTTCCGTCTCTTACGATCTTGCTTGGCACATACTCATCTAATGCATATGGTACGATGGTTTTGAACTTTGTCCACTGATCCTCAACACTATCTTTACTTGAGATAAAACTTATGTGTTGAGCCGTCAAGTACGCTGAAATATGCTTTTTGTCACTTTTGCTAAACAGAAAAATCTTCCTACCTTTTTTAATATTTCTATTTACGGCTGAAATCACCGATGCTGTAACCGCTTTATGATCGCTGATTCCCTGTTCTGCGTTAACTGTTTCAAACAGTTAGGGTCTGTTTGTCACCAGAAGGTCTAATATGCTATCGCCACGAGTCAGTTCTCTGTTTAATTGCTGAAGCTAATTTTCAGATAACGCACTCAAAAAAATTTCACTGGATTCTTCGTCCCTGCCACCCGTTATAAGCGTTTGAGTCTCCCCGTCTATATCTGGTAAATTAAAATCTCCTCCCGAAACTATAACATTGTATGGAAATCTACTCGAAATATTTTCCTTCAGGTGTTCTGCCACAACAGCTGCTGAGCCAGGGGGCCCAAAGAGACATCCAATTACCATGTTTGAGCCTGCTTTAACTGTGTCGGTCCTAGGGAGGGAATGCTCTAATCTAAAAAACCCACATGTGCACTCCACACGTACTCCGCTACCCTTGTAGCCGCTTCCTGCGTGTAGTGCATGCCTGACCTATTCAGGGGGACCCTACATTTCTCCACCCGATTGCAGAGGTCGAGAAATTTGCTCCCCAGATCTCCGCAGAATCGTCTGAACCTCTGGTTTAAGCCTTCCACTCGGCTCCAAACCAGAGGACCGCTATCGGTTCTGGGACGACACTGCAAATAGTTAGTTCAGATTCCACCCCGCGAGAGAGGCTTTCCGCCTTCGCCAACTCCGCCAACCGCCTGTATGAACTGAGGATGACATCTGAACTCCGACGGCAGGAGTCATTGGTGCCGACATGAGCAACAATTTGCAGTGCGGTGCACCCAGTGCTCTTTCCGCTATTTCCAAAAGGGGCTCCATCACCTGCCTAACATTGGAGCTCCCAATCACTAATAAACCCCTCCCCCCGTGTGCCTGCTCGTACCTTGCTATAAATGGAGGTGGTTATCGTTTAGCAACTTGTAACAACACTAACGCTATACTATTGTACTTATAATAAATTTTTCCCCTGAATTTCAATAAATTAGCCTAATCGATGTTCAGATTTCGTTTCTTTTTTGTTTCATGCCATTATGTTGAAGAAGCTATAAACAATTTTCGATGTAAATTTTAATATTTATGTCAAATTTCAAGCAATGTGTAATCAAAGTGAAGTGTAACTAATGTTGGAAATATTGTAAGATGTGAAAGTTGTAATTGTACGCCTGGTCCATACGTAGACAATGTATTAGAATATGTGGAATGCAAAACCTTTGGTGAATACCCTGTCTGTAGGGGAGCAGGAAAAGGTGGAGGCAGGCGAGCGCGGGAAAATGCACACTGGCGCTGCACGGCATAACGGGCTCAGCAGAGTTAGTCGGAGTTGGGCATCGATCTGAGAAACACGTGCTGGATCGAGGAGGCTCTCCTGGAAAAAGTGGTTTCGTTGAGCCTCGTATGCGCTGTTTCCGACGTCTATACAGCATGGCAATATTCCATAGGCACTAAATGGAAAAGAATTGCGACGCTATGAAGAAGTAAAGTGCCGATATTTCATGAGCCATTGCTGTAATTGCACGTGTGCTTTGTGCCTCGCTGTCTCGCCGCCTGCCGACCGCCTCATCAATACGAACAGGTTGAAACTGTATTCGTGTGGACCAGGGTCACTTTTGCTACATACTGTTCAATTATAACTTAAATTTTACCAGAACTGTCCTATCAATTAATTATCCTCACAACTAACCTAGACAGGATCCTTTCCACATGTTGTGGAATCCGAGTATCCCAATATGAAGATTTAAAGTTTATGTTAATAATAATTACCTGCAGACCTATCTATGTTAGAATGATGTTTAAAGAACTTTGTTGTTAATGAAATACTGGACGAATAATATAGGTCTGACCAAGTTGGAAGATAATATTGAAATTGGTTTAGTATTGAAGTTTATTTAAACTGAGACCAAAATAACGGTAGTTAAATGAGCAGGAAATAAGACAAATAGAGTGGTAAATCATATATTGGAAATCTAGAATGCTTAAGGCTCTCAATGATCAAACTTTCACTACAGTGATCATAATAGTTTCAGGGTCCCCCCCCCCCTTCTTCTTTCTTTCTTTTCTATTCATTTGAATCCTGAAGTGTGCTGAACTGCTTTGACCAGCAAAGTTAAAGTCAATATAAAACCTAAATTTATCAGTGTTTTACCCTTCTTAAAATTGACATTGTATTTGAGTTTCAAAAGTGCTATTTCTAGGGTAACCTATGCCCGATTTCAGTCGGATCAAAAGACAAAACGCAGGTTGTAGTAAACATTATAGTGTATTGTTGTGTATTTATGGTGTGTCCATATTAGTACAGAAAGTGAGATTCTTAGTTCAGTAGATTTTTCTGGTTCTAAAATTTACCATATAATGCAGTATTACTACGTGTTGTTATGCTTGCACGTACATCCACTTGTACAAGGAAAAAACTCACTTAATGCCTAATTAGGCTGGCGACCGTATTATTAACAATTGGTAGCATCTGCTGTGTATGTTTCTTGTCCGTCCTAACGTGCAGTTGCACTTTAGACTTGCTTGACGTATCATTGTTGTTACTGAGTGGGTGTAAGTCTGATTTTGCCTCCATTCAGGTACACGCAGTCAACATATTTACTAAAATCCTTTCTTATAAGGTGAAGCCCGTCAACTTACCATAGTACAGGCTTTAAAGAGTTAACGTATGCGAGAGCGTACACGTTACAAACTCTTCACAAAGTAATCTGATTACTTAAGTTTTTAATCGTTTTACTCAAAAATTACTTCTCTGTACATCAGGCTATCACTGTTTGTTTGTGTCCTGGGGCACGTTCCCACTGGTTGCTTAGAAAGGAAGGAGTATATAGTGTGCAGTTTATCGGGCCTGATATAAGTAATTTCTGGTCCATTCGACTGGACCACACTGCCCCACACACAGTGGTTTCATATCAAGCAGTTTTAATTGTTTTTGAATCCTTTTAAAGAATTCCATTTAAGGTAAGCCTCAATTATTTGTTGTGTTTTACTCAAACACATTCTTGGATCTTTGTTGCCTGCCTCTTTTGAGGACTGTTTCCTTAGAACCTTTGAAGTGACAATAAGTGAAATATTATCTTGATTCTCTTATTGAAATTTGCTGTAAATATTTTAGCACCAGAAAACAGTGGCATACTAAGTATTTATAATTTTGGAAAGAGAATAACATTTGTTGTAAATTTAAACTTTCATACTTCATGGTCCTATGAATGACTTTTGGAGAGTTGAGAGCAAGTATTAGAATTAATACTATAATCTTTTTGCTATTTGGTCTCACTTAAATATTTGATAACATTGTTGATCGATTGTCAGTAATTGCTCTTCAATGATTCTATCTAACTGCGTAGTTTTGTCTTAATGTGTCAAGATCCTGTAGACGAAAATTGGTAAGGTTATTTTTCTTGAGGAGTTTTAATAAAGATCTTGATAAAAATGATGTTCAGTCCTTATTTTGCCCAGCCTTCCTAGACAACCTTACTCCAGTTATGCATACCACAAGTAATATCTAATACGTTCTTATTTTATGCCTTAGACATATATACACGGTGTAATTGGCACATATGCAGATATTTTTATATGTGGTACCTTAATACATATACATGTTAGTGTGCTGAAAGTTTTATCGCTGTATGAAGCTGTCTTCCCACAAATACAACAGAGACTTTATGACGTGATATTTTCTGCACAGTCGTAAATGTGCCACAAAGAGAACTACACCTGTCAGTATCTGTTAACCGTTTCACGTCTGTGCTTCCACACTTCAACACCTGATCTGCTACCCAGGGGAAAATAAACATTAATGGCTTGCTCTTGCCACGTGTACTTGGAGGTACTAAGCAACCTAAAAACATACTATTCTTAACAGATATAATACTGGTTTAATGTTGTTGAGTACACTGACCCCAATCACCAATAGAAATATCTGCATTTACACTGTTATACACTGTATAAACCATTTAAGCTACTCATACATAGAAATTTGGGAATGGTAAGTGGTACTTCTATGGTGCTATTTCCAGCGTGAATGTTAACAAACCTTCAGAATCAGATAACATATCGTCACAGCCTGATTCACATATAAAAGAAAAGAAAAATATCGATTCGATGTGCCTCAGAGATAGAGGGAAGCAACTCATGTGTATTTATACTGCTTCTGATCATTTTCTGGTTAATTATGTCTCTCATTGTAAGTAAGCTAGAGACAGATGTAAGGCGACTTGTTGGAAAGTAGCAGGCGTAATTCTACAATACCGGAATACGTCTCAGAATTTTATCAGTATACTCAGTACTGTACCCTGTCGTAGGCGGTTGGGAAGGCCATGCTCGTAACGATGCCAACAAGAGGAGCACGGAACTTGTGCGCGAACACGGCCATGCAGTCGACGTAGAAGATCTCCGCGATCACCAGGTCGTAGTGGTCTTGCGAGTGCACCAACTTCTCCACTTCTGGGTGTGCGTAGACGGTGCGGCAAGCGTCCATACAGAAGTGCCAGTTGTACAGGAGCCCAAACGGGCCGGACACCATCTCCACAAGGTCCATAGTGAGCTAAAACGCCAAAAAAAAAAAAAACATCGCTGTAAACTCGCAGAAACTTCATTGCATCGTTATTATTTCTTTGAGCGTTATGAATAAATCCATTCGACGTGACGAACAAAAACGGTCCGTGTTTCTCAAGTGAACATGAAAGTAGAGTGAAACTTCCTGGCAGATTAAAACTGTGTGCCCGACCGAGACTCGAACTCGGGACCTTTGCCTTTCGCGGGCAAGTGCTCTACCATCTGAGCTACCGAAGCACGACTCACGCCCGGTACTCACAGCTTTACTTCTTCCAGTACCTCGTCTCCTACCTTCCAAACGTTACAGAAGTTCTCCTGCGAACCTTGCAGAACTAGCACTCCTGAAAGAAAGGATATTGCGGAGACATGGCTTAGCCACAGCCTGGGAGATGTTCCCAGAATGAGATTTTCATTCTGCAGCGGAGTGTGCGCTGATATGAAACTTCCTGGCAGATTAAAACTGTGTGCCCGACCGAGACTCGAACTCGGGACCTTTGCATTTCGCGGGCAAGTGCTCTACCATCTGAGCTACCGAAGCACGACTCACGCCCGGTACTCACAGCTTTACTTCTGCCAGTACCTCGTCTCCTACCTTCCAAACGTTACAGAAGTTCTTCTGCGAACTTTGCAGAACTAGCACTCCTGAAAGAAAGGATATTGCGGAGACATGGCTTAGCCACAGCCTGGGAGATGTTTCCAGAATGAGATTTTCATTCTGCAGCGGAGTGTGCGCTGATATGAAACTTCCTGGCAGATTAAAACTGTGTGCCCGACCGAGACTCGAACTCGGGACCTTTGCCTTTCACGGGCAAGTGCTCTACCATCTGAGCTACCGAAGCACGACTCACGCCCGGTACTCACAGCTTTACTTCTGCCAGTACCTCGTCTCCTACCTTCCAAACGTTACAGAAGTTCTTCTGCGAACCTTGCAGAACTAGCACTCCTGAAAGAAAGGATATTGCGGAGACATGGCTTAGCCACAGCCTGGGAGATGTTTCCAGAATGAGATTTTCATTCTGCAGCGGAGTGTGCGCTGATATGAAACTTCCTGGCAGATTAAAACTGTGTGCCCGACTGAGACTCGAACTCGGGACCTTTGCCTTTCGCGGCAAGTGCTCTACCATCTGAGCTACCGAAGCACGACTCACGCCCGGTACTCACAGCTTTACTTCTGCCAGTACCTGCGAACCTTGCAGAACTAGCACTCCTGAAAGAAAGGATATTGCGGAGACATGGCTTAGCCACAGCCTGGGGGATGTTTCCAGACTGAGATTTTTCACTCTGCAGTGGAGTGTGCGCTGATATGAAACTTCCTGGCAGATTAAAACTGTGTGCCCGACCGAGACTCGAACTCGGGACCTTTGCCTTTCGCGGGCAAGTGTTCTATACTGGAATCCAATTTGCATGTACCAGTTATCTATCACCCGTTTGTTCTCCCCAAGTACCTACAGGACTCTCACATGCGGGTAAAAAAGTGAGATCTATGAGTAGCCACTACAGGAATTCAACGAAATTGTAGGGGGTATGAACAAAATTCGTAATCTGGCAGACCCCTTACGTAAAACGTCTGTAATTTAGTGAAAGTGAAACAGAAACGTGCTATCCAGACGGTAATTAGAAACTGATGCATTGAGTTGTAAGGATCACATAAAGGATCTCCAGAAAGGCATACAACATGAATGCTGCTGTCAGTCGATATTTATCTCGATTCTTAAGAGTCAGATGAGCCTGGTACATTAAGAGCTTCGTCTAAGCGCCGCCCTCGCAGAGAGGATGCGCTACATGACAGATTTTATTATTAGTATTTTCTGTCTTCTGATTGTTTTGATGTGGCCTGCTATGGAATCGTCTCCTGTGTCAAATTTTTCATCTCAGAGCAGCACTTGCAAGCTAAATCCTCAATTATTTGCTGGATGTATTCCAGTCTCTGCCTTCCTCTACTTTTTTTACCCTCTACATTTTCCTTTACTACCATGGAAGCCACTCCCTGATGTCGCAACAGATGTCTTATCATCCTGTCACCTCATCTTATTAGTGTATTCCATACATTGCGATCCTCGCCGATCCTGCTGAGAACCACCTCATTCGTTAGCCTATTAGTTACCCAATTTTCAACCTACGTCTGTAACACCACATCTCAGATGCTTAGATTCTCTTCAATTCCGGTATCCGCACAGTCCATGTTTCACTGTCATACGATGCTGTGCTACAAACGCACATTCTCAGAAATTTCGTCTTCAAATTAAAGCGTACGTTTGATGCCACTGGACTTCTCTTGATCATGAATGTCCTTTGTGCTAGTATTAGACCGCTTTTTATGTCCTCGTTACACCGTCCATCATCGCTATTTTACTGCTTAGGTAGGGGAATTACCTAATTTCGTTAACTTCTTGATCCTCAGGTTTGATGTTAAGTTTTCTCTATTTTCTTTTCTGCTACTTCTCATTGCCCTCGTCTTTCTTCGATTTACTCTAAATTTATATCCTGTACTCATTAGACTGTTTATTTCTTAAAAACACATCCTGTAAATCTTTTTCACTTTCACTGAGGATAGCAATATCATCGGCGAACTTTTTAATTGATGTCCTTTCGCCTTGAATTTTAATTTCACCCCTGAGCCTTTCTTTGATTTATGTCATTGCTTCTTTGATATATAGACTGAAAAGTAGGGGTAAGGGCTACATCACTGTGTTACACCCTTTTTAATCAGTGCACTTCGTTTTTGATCTTCCAGTCTTACAAGGGAACCTCCCCATCGCACCCCCCTCAGATTTAGTTATAAGTTGGCACAGTGGATAAGCCTTGAAAAACTGAACACAGATCAATCGAGAAAACAGGAAGACGTTGTGTGAAACTATGAAAAAAATAAGCAAAATATACAAACTTAGTAGTCCATGTGCTAGATATCCAACGTCAAGGACAAGGCGAGCTCACGAGCGCCGTGGTCCTGCGGTTAGCGTGAGCAGCGGCGGAACGAGAGGTCCTTGGTTCAAGTCTTCCCAAGAGTAAAAAATTTATTTTTTTATTTTCAGACATTTACTATCTGTCCGTTCGTTCATTGACGTCTCTGTTCACTGTAATAAGTTTAGTGTCTGTGTTTTGCGACCGCACCGCAAACTTGCAGTTCGGAAAATATTCATTGACCTTGTTATTGAAGTCGCGAGCTATATTTGCTGGATTCATATTGCCCACGGAATACATGTTACGTATTTATTGCACTCTCATACAAAGTAGCGAACAGTCAACTGCCAGCCAGGGAGCCTCGTTAGCAGGAATACTCTCTCTTCCGTGCGCTGTAGTCGATTGTTTCGATGTTTGTTTAGGTTTAGCGTTCCCAAACTACGGCGCAGTTACCTCGCATCGGACGGACAGATAACAATTGTCTGAAAATAAAAAATTAAACTTTTCACTTGGAGAAGACTTGAAACAAGCACCTTTTGTTCCGCAGCCGCTCACGCTAACCACGGGACCACGGCGCTCGTGTGCTCGCACTATCCTTGAAGTTAACTATCTTCCACATGGACTACTCAGTTTGTATATTTTGCTTATTTTTTCATAGTTCCACACAACTTCTTCCTGTTTTCTCCATTGTCCTGTGTTCAGTTTTTAAAGGCTTATCCACTGTGCCAACATATAACTAAATCTGAGGGGGGTGCGATGGAGAGGTTCCCTTGTTAGTGTTACTTCTCGGATCTTGTATATATTCTTCGTTACCCGCATTTCCCTACAGCTTACCACTAATTTCCTAAGAATTTCGAACCTCTCGTAGATTTTGACATTGTCTATCGACTTTTGCAGGTCAGCAGATCCTGCGAGAGTGTCATGATTGCTTTCACCATCAACCACGACGTCAGAACTTCGTCTCTCTTACCTTTACTTTTCCTAAAGCCAAACTGATCGCCCTCTAACATACCCTTAATTTTCTCTTCCACTCTTGTGTTTCTTGTCGTTAACTTGCATGCATGAGCTGTTAAGCGGATTGCACGATGTTTCTCGCGCTTGTCGGTTCTTGTTAACTTCGGAATAGTGTCGATAGTATTAATTTGAATGTTTGATGGTATATCGACAGTCCCATACATTCTAGAGACCAACGGAAATAATCACTTTGTTGTCCCTTCTCAGGTGGATCTGGAAATGTCGCGTGGTTGTTATCCATCTCCTCTGCCATCTTTGATCTTACACCGTCCAAAGCTCATTTACGTTCTGTGTCTAATACCCGATCCTCCATCTGTTCCTTGTCGAATCGTGTATCTTCTTCCATCACGACATCACACGACTACTCCCTCACAAAGAGGCCTTCAATGTACTCTTCCCTCCCGTCCCCCTTCCCCTCCGCATTCAACAGTGGAATTCCCATTGCATTATTAAGAAGAGGTTACGAGGAATTTAACTGAACAGGAATATAATAAATGCACCATTCCAATTGTATAGCTGCACGTATTCAGCTCCCTTTTATCTGTAATTTTCTCAGAGAGAAAGCTACTTTGTTTCTCTAAATTAAATTTTACGGCTGAGAAATAGATTATATTTTCTCATAACAAAACAAAAGAAGACAAACTAAAATGAAAGAAGGCAGTTCTTAAAAGAACAAGCGACATTTCCAAACAAATGACAGCAGCAATATATTATTCTTGGAATGAACTAAATTATGCGGAAATGGGGAAATGTCTGTGAGAGGAACCGAATTTAACTATTTGGGAAAGTTTTTGATTGCATATGAGAAGTTGCAGTGAAAATTTAATAGAGAAACAATTATGAGCAGTGAAAATATTCAAAAATTAAAGTTTAAAATTAATAATGTTTTAATAGCTGCTGTTATTCATCCTCAGTTGGTACTGCAATTAGGTTTGTTAAACAGATAGCACAAAATCTATTCGTTTCTTTTTTTTTATCTGAAAGTTTATTTTCCTTTTAGAAGACTTAGTTGCCTGTCCTATATAAAGCGCCCTTGCAGATCAATAAAATAAAATATAAATATTTAACAATACATTAATAATTTTTTTTCGGAAAGAAGCAGTAAGAATAATGGTGATCATAGTGGTACGTTTGTAGAGAGCTACAATAGAGATATAGCAAGGACTCGTGATAAAATGAATATTTTATAAGAAGCCTGTTTAGGTTTTAATGTTGGTAACGCCACGTAGCGCTCTATATGAAAATCACTGACTGTGCTGTGTGAAGGCTGTGGTTGGTTTGCATTGTTGGAGTATATGCTATTGTAGTGTTGGGCAGTTGACTGTTAACAGCGCGTAGCGTTGCGCAGTTGGAGGTGAGCCGCCAGCAGTGGTGGATTTGGGGAGAGGGATGGCGGAATTTTGAGAGC
Organism: Schistocerca cancellata; assembly: GCF_023864275.1. Lineage (NCBI taxonomy): Eukaryota > Metazoa > Arthropoda > Insecta > Orthoptera > Acrididae > Schistocerca > Schistocerca cancellata. The sequence continues at coordinate 64,391,990 of NC_064631.1, read as the reverse complement.
GGACGATCTGGGCGTGTGTCCGTCAGAGCGAGTAAATTTGTAATATTGGATATCATGGACTGATATATACATTATGACTTTTGAACACTATAAAGGTAAATACATTGTTTGTTCTCTATCAAAATCTTTCATTTGCTAACTATGCCTATCAGTAGTTAGTGCCTCCAGTAGTTTGAATCTTTTATTTAGCTGACATTAGTGGCGCTCGCTGCATTACAGTAGTTCGAGTAACGAAGATTTTTGTGTGGTAAGTGATTTGTGAAAGGTATAGTTTAATGTTAGTCAGGGCCATTCTCTTGTAGGGATTATTGAAAGTCAGATTGAATTGCGCAAAATATATTGGCTGTCAGTTTAGTGTTGGTCAGAATAGGGAATGAGCGAAATGTCTGAGTACGTTCAGTTCTGCTCAGCTGTTTGAAAATCAAATAATGTAAGAGGTTTATCAGCAAAGTAATTCATTAATTTTTCTATGGCGACGTTTCATATGTCGACCCTTAGCCTAGGATGCCTCACTGGAATCTTCTGATTTTTTCTTCTAGTTTGTGTAATTAGTGTAGCTACTGTTTATTGCTAGCGCGTAATTATACAGAGAATTTTCTTTGTAGTTGTAGTTTTTCATTGTTGTACAGCAAGACAGTTGTGGCATGCATGTAGATTTGCACCAAGTATTTCGCAGCTGCGCTTGCAATTAACGAGATATTATTTTCAATGCTATGTTAATGTATTTTCTTATTTTTCTCTTCAAATTGTACTTTTCTGTGTTATCGTGTGAAATATTGTGACAATAATGGCGTGTGAAAAACGTAATACTAAGCTCCAAAGTAAACTAAGAAATGACAGTGAAGACGAAAGCAGTGTGTTAGCGCCACCGTGTAATTAATTAACTAATGTTCAAAGTAGTGTTTTGATAATTGTGCATAGGGAAATGGAGCGGGCTGCAAATATTGATGTAGACAGTGAAACAATTAGTGAACAGGGAAGCAATATCGATCGATCGGTTAGCAACAGCTCGCCTCAGGAATCGGGAATGACAGGACACAATCTTGCAAATACTGTAGATTCAGGTTTTGCGTCCTCACTGTTTTCTCAAATAAGACACATTTTCTGCTTTTCAAAATGCGAATATTGCCGGTTCAAATGCACTGCTGATTAGCAGTGATGAACATGTTTCAGACACCAGTGCATTGTTATTATAGTTAATGCAACAAATGGGACAAAGGCTACAAAAGTTAGACACAACGCTTGAACAAAATCAGGAACAAATGGGACAAAATTTTCAAAAGTTAGACACAATGGAACAAAATCAGAGACAAACACAGCAAAAGCTTCAAAAGTTAGACACAATGGAACAAAACCTTCGGAAGTTAGACACAATGGAACAAAATCTTCAAACGTTAGACACCACGCTTGATCAAACACGTGAATATTTAACTACTGAGTTACATAACATTGAATCGAAATGTCAAAAAGTCTGTAATGTCATAAAAACACAAATTTGTGAGCATTTTCAACCTATTTTTTCGCGGCATGAAAATGCATTACAGAATCACGAAGCAACCATAAAAGAACTGCAAACTATTGTTCATGAAAATCATGACACCTTGCAAGCTAAAATTGACTCAGTTGCATCCACCGATTCGGTTGGACACAGTAGATACTCTGAAAATTGCTTTAGAAAGACACATGGAGGAAATTAGTTCATTATCAGAGAAAGTAGTCGAACTTTCGAATCAGCTAAATAATTTATCTACGAAGGTAGATGATAATCTGAATGACACAAGACCGGTAGTCTTTAATGACACAGAAGAGTACGAACAAATTAGGAAATTCAAACAAAATCAGAATCAAATTAATACGCAACACCAAAGAGAAATACGGGAAGTACAAGGTCAGTTGACACAGGTAATACAAGAATTACGTATTTCAGAGGACACTCGCACTCCAATACGGGAAGAGGGACATAAAAATACGGAACAGCCACAAAATAATAACACGGGCACTTCGGAAATTATGAAAGAAATTGGCAAGGTACACTGAATTTTGAGATGGAACCGCCGAAACGAAGTAACAATGACCGATATGCGACTTGCCGACATGATGATTTTGACTATAAGCAGTTTATTACTACATGTAAATTCAAAACATTTAAGAATTCCGGCAACGACATTCATCCAAAAGCATGGCTTCATCAATTCTCTCATTGTTTTCCTCCCAATTGGTCATTAGAGCACAGATTAGAATTTATGTGTGGCTACATAGAGAATGAACCAGCTGTAAGAATGCGATCGGTAGTTAACGATTGTCACAGTGAAGGAGAATTTTATCGTGCCTTCCTGTCAGCATATTGGTCTCAAGCTACACAAGACCGAGTAAAGCATAGCATCAGAATGATGAAACGTTCTGAACAATCTGAATTTTCCAGTCTTGTCAAATATTTCGAAGACATGTTACATAAGAATCAGTATCTTTCAAACCCATACAGTCCCGCATTTGCTTAATCAAACTGCCTGAACATTTACGACATATTATTTTGGCAGGACGTTGCAAAGACGACATTGAGGCTTTTCAGGGACACTTACAAGAATTGGAAATCGACACTGACAATTGCGGGACGTGAAAACAGGAACACAACAATTACAGGTCACATCCATCACAATTCCGTGATGAAAGAAATGATAACTGGAGACAACAAGGCTATTCTCACACCGAAAATCGTGACCAAAACAGACACCTCTCATATGACAACCGTTGCAGAATAATAGTTACAGAGAAAGATCACACTTCCATAATAATGAATATGACAAAGATAACCATAGAAACAGACAATATGGGAACCAAAATAATTATTACGTAGAGAGACAGAATAACTTCAGACGCAACAGTTCAGCATCCAGTTACGATTCAGGGAGAAATTCTCCACCACGTGACGGACAAGAAAGAAACTATAGAATCTACCGACATGACAACAGACGATATAATCGTAACGACGGACCTGAATTGCATCAGAACTGGCGGGATTGAAACAGGGCAGAGCCCTCTCGACAAGGTGAATTTGTAGAAGTTCCAAATCCCAATAACGACGTGCGCCAGCAAAGCGACAATAGGCAGTGACTCATACCGCTGGCAGCCACAAAACGTACTTATGAAGCTGACGACGTAGCTGCCGTGGCTAGTAATTACGTAAAAATGGAAGACATTAGAGACATCTTACTCCAGGAACATGACGTAAAACATAACAATGTTGCATATCCTGTGATCCACATTACAGTAAATGACGTAAAATTTACGGCAGTACTTCACTCTGGCAGTCCAATTTCAGTAATTAGTGAAACAGCCTTTAGCAAATGCAACAAATCGAACGATTGCCCCACACTTCCGTTACATAAGATTAAATTACAAGGTGCAATCGCTGAAAAAAGTGTAGATGTACGCCAACAAACCAACTTCGAACTCTTTTGTCAAAGCCACAGGTTCTCTATGAACTTTCTTATTGTCCCATTATTGTCGACGGAAATTATATTGCGAGTAGACTTTTTGAAGGAGTACAAAGCAACCTTAAACTTTCATGATGCTGAAATAAGTTTAGAGAAAGAAGGTAAGTCAATAGCTTTGAAATTTGAAGATTGGCTCTCAAACCATGTCGAGGAAATTAATCGGCTTTACCTTCTGTTAGACAACAGTACGGAAGTTTCGTCGGAACTATACACTAACAATCACTCTGCAATTACTGACATGGATGATATCGACAGCATATTTGATACTAATGATTTAATTCAGAATAAAATTCAAACAATTGAGAACTGTAAAGACACTGATAGGCAGGATCTTTTTGAGATTTTACAAGCACATTCCACAGTTTTTACTCAAAACAGGAACAATCAAGGGGTTTCAATACCAATTTCGTGTTCGTGAGCATATTAAATTTTGTGTTAGACCACACGTAATTCCGGCACATTATAGGGACCGTGTTAGAACAGAAATACAATCTATGGTTGACGAGGGCCTGCAGTTAGCTCATACAACAATCCATTACATGTTGTTGAGAAGAAAAATGGATCGATCACGCTTGTCTTAGATTCGAAGCAAATCAATATTATCATCATTCCTGAAACAGACAGGCAGCAAACGTTGGAAGAACTTTTTCAAAATTTTAATGGTGTAAAAGTGTTGTCTTCTATTGATCTCAGATCCAGCTTTTATCAGATAGAACTTCATCCAGAATGTAGAAAATACACAGCTCTTTTTTGTTTCGGCGTTTGTTATCAGTTTCGGAAACTTCCTTTTGGTTTGAACATTTCTTTGGCAGCATTCATTCGTGGGCTAAATTCCATATTACCTGATTTCTTAAAACGTCACATCATCTTATATGGGAATGATATTCAAATAGCAGAAGCCTCATGGGAACAACATAATCGCACCCTCAACAGTTTGTTACGTATTTTTGAAGAATCTGGAATTACAGTTAACTTGGAAAAGTCTGAATTCGGTAGGTCAAAGGTGAGGTTTTTGGGACATATTATTTCTTCTGAAGGCATTCAGCCGGATCCTGAAAAGTTAGAAGCAATCAGAGCCATTCCAGTTCCATCCACAAAAAGACAAATCCGCAGTTTTCTAGGTCTCGTAAATTTTTACCGTCGTTTTCTGAATATGCAAATTCTAGTTACACCAAAACTTTGTTCTCTCACTGGAAAAATACTATTTGGAACTGGGACGAACAAGCACAGTTGGAATTCATTTCTTTAAAAGAATCGCTACTTAACGCGCCAATACTAGCTCATCCAGATCGGTCACAAGATTTCTGTCTTAGCACGGATTCTTCTAAAGTCGGTCTTGGTGCCCATTTATTTCAAGAAGCCATAGAAAATGACACTACTGTTCAGAAAACCATTGCTTTTGCTAGCCGAGAGCTAACAAAATCTAAAAAATTTCTTATGTCTTCAAAATTAAATCATGACAGGTTAAAAAGTTGGGCATTGTTTCTGCAAGAATTCCACTTCACAATAGTCTACATTCCCGGCAAGGAGAACATTGTTGCGGACGCACTGTCATGCGCACCGGCTGGGCTTGAGAAAAGTAACACAGAAGGCAACCTCGAGAAAAATTTCACTATTCTTTACATTCAGAAAGTCGCCTTTGAAAACTTCATCACCACATCTTTAAAGGACATTGCTCAAGAACAAGATAAAGATCTGATTTGGAAACACATCAAAAGTAAATGGCATGAAAAGACACACACTCAGATTCCGCATTATTATCTGGTTAGAAACATCATACTCTTCAAACGCTGCACTGTTGATGACAAGCTATGGGTACTTTGCATTCCAGACGATTTTGTTAATAAGATCATTTGGTACATTCATTTCAGCTACGCACATTTTGGTCCACGATAATGTTATCATATTCTTCGGACGATTTGTTATTTTAACAATATGGAAAAGAGAATTCGAAGAGTCTTGTCTTTTTGCAAACTTTGTCAAATGGCTAAACCATCTACTGTCTCACATCGTGCTCCGTTGTTTCCTATTATTCCTTATAAATTAAAAGAATTTGCTGCTGTTGATCTCTTGTGACCCCTTGTCAGAACATCTAATGGATTTTCGTACGTTCTAGTCGCTGTTGAACTTACTTCAAAATTTGTTTCTTTCACTCCGTTACGTAAAGCCTCTGGACGGTCTGTATCCAACGCGTTTGTTAAAAATTTCTTACGTGAAGTTGGACACGTTAATAAAGTCATTTCAGATAACGGACCGCAATTCAGGTCTGCTGTTTGGTCACGCATACTTCGGAATCATAAAATCAAACCTGTTTTTATTTCATTGTACTCACCACATTATAACCCGTCTCAACGGATTATGAGAGAAATCAATAAGCTTTGCAGACTTTATTGCCACAGAAAGCATCAGCATTGGGACAGATATTTACACTTATTTCTAAACGTGCTGAATGAAGTGCCTCATGACTCCATTGCTTTACCACCTATTCGTGTACTGAAGAATGAAGAACCACCGAACAGAATCTGAGAGCTTGTACCTTCCCCGAATACACGTAAACTTCGACACAAAGACAATTGATTTGGCTATTAAAAATATAAAATCTGCAGCAGACAAAAGGAGAAATGTACACGGTAAAGCAAATGCCAAGAAATTATATATTGGTCAGAAAGTTCTCATTAAAGCTCATTCATTTTCACATCAGAAGAAACACTTGAGTCACAAATTCTTTCTGATTTACAATGGATCTTACAGAATCCGACGTATAACACATGATAATTGCGTTGAAGTTGAAACTCTGCATACTAGGAAGAGTAAAGGATTGCACCACATTTCACATGTAAAACCGTTTATTGAAAGAGAATCTGCTTTTTAACTTAGTCTTTGCCATAAAATTTTTCACTTCACGCTACTAGTACAATCTGTCACACTGAGAAACTGTTAACATGCAACAATGTTTTGAAGTTAACTATCCAGCCTAGAACCTACGGAACATACTTAGACAGTATTTACGAGTGCATTGTTATAGTGAACAGACGACACAGTGTTGTTGTGTGTCTACATTCTTGCTTGTTAGTTGCACGATTACATAACGACTATAAGGCTCACATACTTAGAACATATACCGGTACTGCTAATGAGATTTTAATGCAACATTTTGGTTTACTTGAAAATACATTCTGGATTTAAAGTACTTTCTGAGAGATACCAGGTGACACAGTGGTTAGTTTCTTTGACAGCTACTCGATTATGTCGCGACGCTACTAATGTGTGACACAATTTACATTGCTGCTTTTGTGCTGTATCTGCTTTATATCTGCACGGTTTTTCTGAATTCTTCTGGATGTAAACCATGCTTTAGTAGTAACTTTTGTGGTATAGCGACAATGAGATAGCCTTCTTTGTAGCACAACAATACATTAGAGTGTAGTGACAACTTCTTTGTAGTACAACAATACACTACAGTGTAGACAGTATTTACGAGTGCATTGTTATAGTGAACAGACGGCACAGTGTTGTTGTGTGTGTACATTCTTGCTTGTTAGTTGCACGATTACGTAACGATTATAAGCCTCATATAATTAGAAGATATACCGGTACTGCTAATGAGATTTTAATGCAACATTTTGGTTTACTTGAAAATACATTCTGGATTTAAAGTACTTTCTGAGAGATACCAGGTGACACAGTGGTTAGTTTCTTTGACAGTTACTCGATTATATCACGACGCTACTAATGTGTGACACAATTTACATTGTTGCTTTTGTGCTATATCTGCTTTATATCTGCACAGTTTTTCTGAATTCTTCTGGATGTAAAACATGTTTTAGTAGTAACTTTTGTGGTATAGCTACAATGAGACAGCCTTTTTTGTAGCACAACAATACGTTACAGTGTAGAGACATCCTTTTTTGTAGCACAACAATACATTACAGTGTAGTACTTTCTTGCTCATGGTACTGTACGTAATAACTACGATATCTATATGCATAACATTTCGCTTTTGTTTATTACGAGATAAGGACACTGACTTCCACAGAACTTTGCTTACGGACGACGATAATTACGACTTTCGGCACATTTTTTTACGCTTAAGTAATGACAGAGACTATGTTACAAGAAGACACACAACTTAGTGCGGCAGTACAGGTATTTGAGTGATTAATTTTGTACTTAAAACATTTATTTTTAAAGATTTTTGAATTACAAAGAATGTTTTCCGTGATACATCTCATTCCATTGCCATAATCTGTAACACCTGAGGGTATAATTACATTAATCCTCAGGGGGTACACACCTACTTCGTGTACCATGTGTGTAGCAAGCACAAGGAGCCCTAGATAATATGGTATTTGCTTACACAACTTTACACATCGGTATCATATTTCTCTAACACATAATTACACAGCTACCTGATCATTTAACTGAGAGAGACAAACATTTTTTTTTTACTGCATCAGTGACAGATATTTCTGTAATTACAAAGCGGGATAACTTCACACTTATGAAATTGTATTTTCTCTGTACTTTGTGAACCGTTTATATATTTTTCGCAACCATTGTGATAATATGAGAGCTTTGAATGACGTATTTGGTATGGGATCATGATTTTTAAAGTACGTTTGAGGTAGATGACACTACTGAAATGAGCAGAGAATTTTTTTTAGGTTTTGAAATTATTGCAGAAAGCTATGACGTTTTTGAGATTTCACTGAGGTGTTATGATATTATTACGATGACGATGTGTATTATGCTGTTGAGGCATGTTTATGATCAACAAGATGATGCTATATGAGGAATTTGATTATGCTACGTATTTATTATGATGAAATATTGAAGAAATGTCAACGAATATGTATATGTGCTATAAGGTAAGGAATAATGAGTAGTGGTTAGGCACTCTGACTTGTGAAAAAGAATGTTGGAAACCAAGAATCGTACTTTAAGAGTTATGAAATGTGTGTAAATGTGTGAATGTATCACAACGCTGGTGAAAATTTTTTGAACACTTATATTTTTAGGATTTTGTTTCTACACGTTTGTAACGCAAATTCTCGACCTGTGAAATTTTTTATGTGAGACTGTCACTTGTTGTAAACATTTCGGTAAGAAAGCTAAATAACCTTGATGTAATATGTTGTGGATGCCCAGCTGTGCCAGTCACCTGGAAAAAAAAGCCATTAGTGTGTGCCTTTCGGAGGCACAGGAGGAGAAAAAGGACGCCATTATCCTCGCTATTGACATTTCTTTGTAGAAAGCATCGCAAATACGATACGCTCAAACTTGAAAACATATGATTACACAGTGGAACTCTTAATTTATGATATTTGCTTAAATGCATAATGAAATGATGAGCAACATTTTGCATCTATTGTCTGTCTACTGAGAGATTTTTTTACTGCCTTTGGAGATGCCATTTGCCTAGTGAATGACGTTTCATGCCTTGCTCTATATAGGCTATACATATTTGCTCATTTCGTTTAATAACTAGTTTCTAGCTGCACTGCAGCATTGGTTAAAATAAAATTTAATAGATGTACTAATATAGATATTTTAGGCCTACATATCCAGTAAATAATAATTTTATGATCTACTTCCAAAAAAAAAAAAAAACGAGGGAGCACAAAAGACATTTCCACTTCACAGGAATTGCATACATAATTTTTGTCAATGACTTGGTAACTTGTCTGCTAGAGTAAGTTATCGTGATGCATCACTCTAGTGTTAAGATGTGACATAGGTATTAGACATGGCCATCTTTAGTATAATATTTTTTCTCCTTGAGCTATGTCATATTTAGGTATAAGTTATTGCATTTGCTGCTGCTGTGTGCCAGGCATAGTCCTACTGAATTTCACTTTGTAATACTCTGTTAAGCCAGTTTTACTACTGATTTATTTTTCTTGTTGCTGCACATTGGCCCATATTAGTTGTAATGTTGTGTTTGCTCTGCTAATTTAGATTTACTGCTGCTAGCTTTGTCGATTTGCATTTTTTGTCACTGTTGTTTGTCTTAATTGTTTCATGCTGCTGCATTGCCTCGTCCCTTAGTTTAGCATCTGAGCTCAGTAGATTTAAGTTACCTTAAGAGGGGGTAGGCTATATAAGAGAATGAGTTGTGATGAATTGGAAGAAATCCATTGAGAAGCTATAAGAAAATGGTTTGGCCAAAAAATTAGTGTACAGTGGAGAAAAACTATTTTTGAAAGAGGATATGAACAGAGTACAGAAAGCATGCTTGGATAGAATTTTTTTGGTGGAAACATATGTTGAAATAAGAGGAAAGATCTATGGAATGAAGTTTTGGGTTGGACTGCAGTACCAAATGTTACACTGAAAACAAACCCTGTCCTTTCCTTTTGTGTTATTCCACTATGTGTTTGTGTACTCTTGTGTATTTGTGTTTATCCTGTCTTAATATGTTTATCTGATAAGAGTTATATTGTAGAATTTTTCTCATAATATGTTATTTACTTTGTAAAGATGTTTAGACATTATTTATTCTGTTTTGTTTTAAAGCTCTTATGTGAAATTAATGTTTCGAAAACTATTCTCATTATTTTATTTATTTACTTACGTCATAATTCCTGTAACACTGATGTATATGTTTATTTTTATTCTTATGTAAACCCTGTACTACTACAAATGTTTATCTGTATTGTTACGTTCTTTAATGATGTATTTTGTACTTTTGTAATTGTATTCTTATGTTGTAAATTTATAATTGTATAGACACCAGTTCTTCAAATTAAGTTTCATTTCAGTGCACACTTTTCTGTTGGTCATAGTATATGCACAATATGTAAAAAAAAATGGACTGTTAGTGTTTGCACGTGTGTTAATAATTCAGCAAGGGACTGGTTAACAGCATTGCTGGTTCTCAGGACGATTCCAAAAACTTTGTGAGTACACAAGTAGTGGTTTATGGACTTGCTATATTGTCCGCAAGACTCTTCGATGGTGATTGTGCACCTGCACAGTCGCAGAAGATGGCTGCTGGCCATCTCTACAAGGGCTGCAGTGGGTTTGCACCTTTGATGAACCACCAATACCATTATTTCTACAAGGACTGCAGTGGGTCTGCACCTTTGATGCCCCACCAATACCATACTCTCTACCAGGACTACAGTGGGTGTGCTCTGTGATGAGCTACCTACCAATATTCTTCAAAACTTCGACTGACTCTGCTGTGAGTTTGCTCTGTTGTGGCCCAATACCTGTCTGCATGTCAAGAGTGAGCAGTGTCTTTCTGTTGGAAGGACAACACCACTTCTTCAAGACAGCATGTAGCTCCACTACTTCCGTGTGCATTTTCTTTTACTGCTCAAACTTTGAGAAAAACACTGCAATTTTACTGTGATGAATGATCAGGACTGTCTTTATGGAATGTGAAATTTTTTGTGGGGAGCATGGGAGCCATATAAATAGGCTGTTTAGGTTTTAATGTTGGTAACACCACGTAGCGCTCTATATGAATATCACTGACTGCTGTGTGAAGGCTGTGGTAGGTTTTCATTGTTGGAGTATATGCTATTACAGTGTTGGGCAGTTGGCTGTTAACAGCGCGTAGCGTTGCGCAGTTGGAGGTGAGCCGCCAGCAGTGGTGGATGTGGGGAGAGAGATGGCGGAATTTTGAGAGCGGACGATATGGACGTGTGTCCATCAAAAAGAGTAAATTTGTAATATTGGATATCATGGACTTATATATATAATGACTTTTGAACACTATTAAGGTAAATGCATTGTTCGTTCTCTACCAAAATCTTTCATTTGCTAACTATACCTATCAGTAGTTAGTGCCTTCAGTAGTTTGAATCTTTTATTTAGCTGGTAGTAGTGGCGCTCGCTGTACTGCAGTAGTTCGAGTAACAAAGATTTTTGAGTAGTAAGTGATTTGTGAAAGGTATAGTTTAATGTTAGTCAGGGACAATCTGTTGTAGGGAGTATTGAAAGTCAGATTGCGTTGCGCTAAAAATATTGGCTGTCAGTTTAGTGTTGATCAGAATAGGTGAAGAGAGATATGTCTGAGTACGTTCAGTTCTACTCAGCTGTCTGAAAATCAAATAATGTAAGCGGTTTATCAGCACAGTAATTCATTAATTTTTCTAAGGGGACGTTTCAATTTATCTACACGTTTATGTGCGGATCAAAACATTGCTGTAGTTTAGTCATTTCACATATAATTCCTCGTTATATTTTGTAGGCCGTCAGCGTTTTTGGGTGGTAGCCATCATAAAATCATGAGATATACACTATGTGATCAAAAGTATCCGGACAGCCCCAAAACATACTTTTTTCATATTAGGTGAATTGTGCTGCCACCTACTGCCAGGTACTCCATATTAGCGACCTCAGTAGCCATTAGATATCGCGAGAGAGCAGAATGGAGCGCTCTGCGGAACTCACGGTCTTCGAACGTGGTCAGGTGATTGGTTGTCACTTGTGTCATACGTCTGTAAGCGAGATTTACACACTCCTAAGCATCCCTAGGTCCACTGTGATAGTGAAGTGGAAATGGGAAGAGACACGTACAGCACAAAAGCGTACAGGCCGACCTCGTCTGTTGACTGACAGAGACCGCCGACAGTTGAAGGCCGTAGTGTGTAATAGTCAGACATCCATCCAGATCATCACACAGGAATTCCAAAGTGTATCAGCATCGAGTACAAGTACTGTGACAGTTAGGTGGGAGGTGAGAAAACTTGGATTTCGTGCTCGAGCGGCTGCTCATAAGCCATACATCAAGCCGGTAAATGCCAAACGACGCCTCCCTTGGTGTATTTAACAGTGGAAAAAGATTGTGTGGAGTGATGAATCACGGTACACAATATGGTGATCCGATGGCAGGGTGTGGGTATGGCGAATGCCCGATGAACATCATCTACCATCGTGTGTAGTGCCAACAGTAAAATTCAGAGGCGGTGGTATTATGGTGTGGTCGTGTTTTTAATGGAGGTGGCTTGCACCTCTTGTGGTTTTGCGTGGCACTACCACAGCACAGGCCTATACTGGTGTTTTAAGCACCTTCTTGCTTCCCACTGTTGAAGAGCAATTCGGGGATGGCGATTGAATCTTTCAACACGATCGAGCACCTGTTTATAACGCAGGGCCTGTGGCGGAGTGGTTACACGACAATAACATCCCTGTAATGGACTGGCCTGCACAGAGTTCTGACCTGAATCCTACAGAACACCTTTGCGATGTTTTGGAATGTCAACTTCGTGCCAGGCATCACCGACCGACATCGATAGCTCTCCTCAGTGCAGCACTACATGAAGAATGACCTGCCATTCCCCAAGAAATCTTCCAGCACCTGACTGAACGTATGACTGCAAGAGTGGAAGCTGTGGTCAAGGCTAAGGGTGGGCCGACACCATAGTGAATTCAAGCATTACCGACGGAGGGCGCCATTTTCGGCCAGGTGTCCGGATACTTTTGATCACGTGGTGTATAATGCAGACTTACACAAAGTACATTTTATTGATGTCACTTTTCGGCACGAATACTTTATTTTTAATAATGTTACCAGAAAAACATCTCATTAACACTTTGAAATAAGTTTTGACGTAAACCACGCGTATGTCACCATAGATATAGGCAATTCACCCTAAATACTGAAAAGAGTGAGGTCGTCCACATGACTGCTAAAAGAAATCCGTTAAACTTCTGCTACACCATAAATCTGTTGAATCTAAAGGCCGTAAATTCTAATGAATACCTAGTACTTACAGTTATGAATAACTTAAACTGAAAGGCACACATAGAAAATCTTGCGGGTAAGGCAAACCAAAGACTGCGTTTAATGGCCAGGACACTTAGAAAATGTAACAGATCTACTAAAAAGACTGCTTACACTACGCTTGTCCGTCCTGTTTTGGAGTACTGCTGCGCTGTCTAGGATACTTACCAGATTGGATTAAAGGAGTACATCGAAAAAGTTCAAAGAGGAGTAGAACGTTTTGTATTATCGTGATAGTGGCACTGACATGATACAGGTGTTGGCGTGAACATCCTTAAAACAAAGGCGTTTTTCTATCGAAATTTCAAATACCAACTTTCTCCTTTGAAAGCGAAAATGTTTTGTTGACGCCGAGATACACAGAGTGAAACGATCATCATAATAAAATGAAGCAAATCAGAGCTCGCACGGAAAAATACGGGTGTTCGTTTTTACACTCGCCCTTCGAGATTGAATGATAGAGAATTATTTGAAGGTGGTTCGATGAACCCTTTGGCAGGCACTTAAGGGTGTTGTGCAGAGTATCCTTGTAGATACAAATGAGGTAGGAATTCGAAAATGTCAACAGTTGCAGTGCTATGGAGTGAAAAAAAAAGTTTTCAGTATCAGGTAATTCTTTCTGGCCCTTCAGCGATACAGAAGCATTCTGCAGTATGTACATCAAACTTAGGAAATACCAGTATGATTGTCGTTATTACTGTTGGTTCCTTCCGAAGAAAAATGATTCGCCTTAGCGATACAGATGTGTGTTCGGTGGGTAGAAAAAATTGATGAGAGTCGAATGCAGTATGAGGAGACTTACAAGGGAATGGTCCAATCCGACATATCAAAATATGCCCTGAATTCTTTTTGTGTGGGAAGAATATACCTTAAGAAACATCATGTCAAAATTTTAGCTGCTAAGACGCAATGCAAGTTTTTGAAAAGAATGTTGAAAATTGTCAAATCCTAAGCTAGCCAGCCAGCTAGAGGTACACCCCTACCGGAGCTGTATAAAACTGCACACGGTAGGCGCATATCCTTGGTTAACAGCTAACAGGATGCGACGCGATCGTAATTTGCAAGGCGAATTTCAGTTTTTGTTAATAATTTCTCTGATGCAATTGTCCATAGTTAATGTTAATTCATATTTGCAACACTTTTAATGTCCAAAACAATTAGCACTTGTTTTTGTGGTAGTATAAGCGTTAACAATGGAGGTAAAACTGAATTAACAGATTGGTCCATAAATTCGTAGCGTTTTTGTTTCGCATGTGGTATTCCGGTTGCGATGGGTTTATTTATCAATTGTCCTTTTTTATTTGTAGTTAACGTTGTCATTTTGTCATATGGAGATATTAAGTTGAGCTGAGGACGCTAGAAAAATGGAGTTCCCAGTGAGGAAATTGGGAAAATTTCCGACATTTTGCTCTGTTTGAGTTCAGTAGAAGGGTGACAGCAGCGGAAGCAGTCAGAGACATTTGCGCTGTGCGTGGGGATAATGCCACTGAACACAGCACGGCAAGAAAATAGCTTTCTCGCTTTAAGGAAGCTCGTTTTGACATTAGTGACTCTCTACATTCAGGTTGACCTTCGGGGTTTGGTAAAGATCGTTTAAACGCATAAATCCACAGTCATCCACGTCATCACTCTCGAGAGTTGGCAAATGTTATGAATCGCAGTGATTCCACCAATGTGCGATATTTTCCTGTAATGTGCGAAGTTCAAAAATCGGATGCATGGTTATCACGTGCTCAAAGCCAAAATCACAAAAATCAGCAGATGGCCACTTTGTAACAACAACGACCCTGTACTATTGTACATATAAATAATTCTTTTCATCTGATTTTACGATAAACTTGTGTAATTGATGTTCTGATTTCATTTCGTTTTGTTTCATGCCATTACGTTAAGAAAACTGTAAATAAGTTTCAATGGGAATATTAATGTTTATGTCAAATGTCAAGTAATATTGTAATAGAATTGAAATGTAACAAATGTTGAAATTGTTGTAAGATGTTTAAAATTGTAACTGTGCGTCTGGTCCATACGTAGGCAATGTGTTACGATATGTAGAATGCAAAATCTCGGGTGAATACCCGGTCTGTCAGGGAGCGGTAAAAGGTGGATGGCAGGCGAGAGCGGGAAAATGCGCGCGGGCACTGCACGGCACAACGGGCACAGTAGTAGTTGGAGTTTGGCACTGGTTTGAGCAACACCTTCTGGAGCGAGGAGGCTCTCCTGGAAGACATAGCTTCACTGAGCCTCGGGTATGCCGTTCCAACGCCCACACAGCATGGCAAAATTCCAAAGGCACTAAATGGAAAAGTATTTTGACGCTAAGAAGAATTAAAGTGCCGATATGTCAAGAGCCAAAGCTGTGGTTGTATGTGTGCTCCGGGCCTCGCCGTCTTGCCGCCCGCCAACCGCCGCATCGATACTAGCAGGGTGGAACTTTTAGTACTGTATTCGTATGGATCAGAGAGTGAACTGTGTTTGTTTGGTGCAATAATAACCTAAATTTTACCAGAACTTTTCCATCATTTAATTATCCTCGCAACTAACCTAGACAGGGTCCTTTCCAAACGTTGTGGATTCCGAGTGTCCCGAAATAAAAATTAAAAATTGTGTTAATAATAATTATTTGCAGAACTAGCTATATTAGAATGTTATTTAAAGAAATGTTTTGTTAATGAACCAGTAAATAAATAGCGACGTTCTAACGAAGTCGAAAGATAACTTTAATATTGATATAGTAATGAAGTTTATTATTTCGAGACAGATTTAAAGGCATTTAAATGAGCAGTAAATAAGATGAAAAGAGTAGTAACTTATATACTGCAAATATTAAATGAATAATAAATTCAGTAATCATTTTTTTTAAATACAGCGATCATGACAGTTTCAGGGTCCCCCCTTCATTCATTTGAATTCTGAAGTGTTCTAAATTGGTTTGACCAGCAAAGGTTAAAGTCAGTATAAAAGTCAAAATTTATCAGTGTTTTATCTTTATCAGAATTGACATTTTGTGTGAGGCATGAAAGTACAATTCCTAGGGTAACCTATGCCCGATTTTAATCAGATTAATAGACAGTATACAGTTTTGTAGTAAACAATACAGTGTAGTGTTATGTATTGATGATTTTCCATATCAGTACAGAACGTGTAACTATCACTTCAATAGATTTTCTGGTTCCAAAATTCTACTATATTATACAGTGTTACAACTTCTTCTTTTGCATGAATATATACCAACTTGTACTGGGAAGAAACTCTGTTAATGCCTCTTTAGGCTGGCGACCGTATTATTGTCACATTGATAGCATCTTCTGGTTTGATTTTGATCCATCCTGACGTGTGATTGCATTTCGAACTTACTTGACGGATCATTGTTATTACAGAGTGGATGTAAGTCTAATTTGCCACCATTCAGGTACACGTGGTCGATGTTGTTGTTGTTGTGGTCTTCAGTCGTGAGACTGGTTTGATGCAGCTCTCCATGCTACTCTATCCTGTGCTAGCTTCTTCATCTCCCAGTACCTACTGCAACCTACATCCTTCAGAATCTGCTTAGTGTATTCATCTCTTGGTCTGCCCCTACGATTTTTACCCTCCACGCTGCCCTCCAATACTAAATTGGTGATCCCTTGATGCCTCAGAACATGTCCTACCAACCGATCCTTTCTTCTGGTCAAGTTGTGCCACAAACTTCTCTTCTCCCCAATCCTATTCAATACATCCTCATTAGTTATGTGATCTACCCATCTAATCTTCAGCATTGTTCTGTAGCACCACATTTCGAAAGCTTCTATTCTCTTCTTGTCCAAACTATTTACCGTCCATGTTTCACTTCCATACATGGCTACACTCCATACAAATACCTTCAGAAATGACTTCCTGATACTTAAATCCATACTCGATGTTAACAAATCCTTCTTCTTCAGAAACGCTTTCCTTGCCATTGCCAGTCTACATTTTATATCCTCTCTACTTCGACCATCATCAGTAATTTTGCTCCCCAAATAGCAAAACTCCTTTACTACTTTAAGGGTCTCATTTCCTAATCTAATTCCCTCAGCATCACCCGACTTAATTCGACTACATTCCATTATCCTCGTTTTGCTTTTGTTGATGTTCATCTTATATCCCCCCTTCAAGATACCATCCATTCCGTTCAACTGCTCTTCTAAGTCCTTTGCTGTCTCTGACAGAATTACAATGTCATCGGCGAACCTCAAAGTTTTTATTTCTTCTCCATGGATTTTAATACCTACTCCGAATTTTTCTTTTGTTTCCTTTACTGCTTGCTCAATATACAGATTGAATAACATCGGGGAGAGGCTACAACCCTGTCTTACTCCCTTCCCCAAAGCTGCTTCCCTTTCATGTCCCTCGACTCTTATAACTGCCATCTGGTTTCTGTACAAATTGTAAATAGCCTTTCGCTCCCTGTATTTTACCCCTGCCACCTTTAGAATTTGAAAGAGAGTATTCCAGTCAACATTGTCAAAAGCTTTCTCTAAGTCTACAAATGCTAGAAACGTAGGTTTGCCTTTCCTTAATCTTTCTTCTAAGATAAGTCGTAAGGTCAGTATTGCCTCACGTGTTCCAGTATTTCTACGGAATCCAAACTGATCTTCCCCGAGGTCGGCTTCTACTAGTTTTTCCATTCGTCTGTAAAGAATTCGTGTTAGTATTCTGCAGCTGTGGCTTATTAAACTGATTGTTCGGTAATTTTCACATCTGTCAACACCTGCTTTCTTTGGGATTGGAATTATTATATTCTTCTTGAAGTCTGAGGGTATTTCACCTGTCTCATACATCTTGCTCACCAGATGGTAGAGTTTTGTCAGGACTGGCTCTCCCAAGGCCGTCAGAAGTTCCAGTGGAATGTTGTCTACTCCGGGGGCCTTGTTTCGACTCAGGTCTTTCAGTGCTCTGTCAAACTCTTCACGCAGTATCATATCTCCCATTTTATCTTCATCTACATCCTCATCCATTTCCATAATATTGTCCTCAAGTACATCGCCCTTGTATAGACCCTCTATATACTCCTTCCACCTTTCTGCTCTCCCTTCTTTGCTTAGAACTGGGTTTCCATCTGAGCTCTTGATGTTAATACAAGTGGTTCTCTTATCTCCAAAGGTCTCTTTAATTTTCCTGTAGGCTGTATCTATCTTACCCCTAGTGAGATAAGCCTCTACATCCTTGCATTTGTCCTCTAGCCATGCCTGCTTAGCCATTTTGCACTTCCTGTCGATCTCATTTTTGAGACGTTTGTATTCCTTTTTGCCTGCTTCACTTACTGCATTTTTATATTTTCTCCTTTCATCAATTAAATTCAATATTTCTTCTGTTACCCAAGGATTTCTACTAGCCCTCGTCTTTTTACCTACTTGATCCTCTGCTGCCTTCACTACTTCATCCCTCAAAGCTACCCATTCTTCTTCTACTGTATTTCTTTCCCCCATTCCTGTCAATTGTTCCCTTATGCTCTCCCTGAAACTCTGTACAACCTCTGGTTCTTTCAGTTTATCCAGGTCCCATCTCCTTAAATTGCCACCTTTTTGCAGTTTCTTCAGTTTTAATCTACAGGTCATAACCAATAGATTGTGGTCAGAGTCCACATCTGCCCCTGGAAATGTCTTACAATTTAAAACCTGGTTCCTAAATCTCTGTCTTACCATTATATAATCTATCTGATACCTTTTAGTATCTCCAGGGTTCTTCCATGTATACAACCTTCTATCATGATTCTTAAACCAAGTGTTAGCTATGATTAAGTTGTGCTCTGTGCAAAATTCTACCAGGCGGCTTCCTCTTTCATTTCGTAGCCCCAATCCATATTCACCTACTACATTTCCTTCTCTCCCTTTTCCTACACTCGAATTCCAGTCACCCATGACTATTAAATTTTCGTCTCCCTTCACTATCTGAATAATTTCTTTTATCTCATCATATATTTCATCAATTTCTTCGTCATCTGCAGAGCTAGTTGGCATATAAACTTGTACTACTGTAGTAGGTGTGGGCTTCGTATCTATCTTGGCCACAATAATGCGTTCATTATGCTGTTTGTAGTAGCTTACCCGCATTCCTATTTTCCTATTCATTATTAAACCTACTCCTGCATTACCCCTATTTGACTTTGTGTTTATAACCCTGTAGTCACCTGACCAGAAGTCTTGTTCCTCCTGCCACCGAACTTCACTAATTCCCACTATATATAACTTTAACCTATCCATTTCCCTTTTTAAATTTTCTAACCTACCTGCCCGATTAAGGGATCTGACATTCCACGCTCCGATCCGTAGAACGCCAGTTTTCTTTCTCCTGATAACGACATCCTCTTGAGTAGTCCCCGCCCGGAGATCCGAATGGGGGACTATTTTACCTCCGGAATATTTTACCCAAGAGGACGCCATCATCGTTTAATCATACAGTAAAGCTGCATGTCCTCGGGAAAAATTACGGCCGTAGTTTCCCCTTGCTTTCAGCCGTTCGCAGTACCAGCACAGCAAGGCCGTTTTGGTTATTATTACAAGGCCAGATCAGTCAATCATCCAGACTGTTGCCCTTGCAACTACTGAAAAGGCTGCTGCCCCTCTTCAGGAACCACACGTTTGTCTGGCCTCTCAACAGATACCCCTCCGTTGTGGTTGCACCTACGGTACGGCTATCTGTATCACTGAGGCACGCAAGCCTCCCCACCAACGGCAAAGTCCATGGTTCATGGGGGGGGGGGGGGGGGGGGGGGACGTGGTCGATATCTATGCGAAAATCCTTTCTCATAAGGTGAATCCCTCTCACTTACCATGGCACAGGCTTTAACGAGTACTGTGTCAGGGATTACAACTCGTGCATATCTGCATGCCCGTCATCTGTTGGCTTGTGAGCAACACCGTCCACTCGTATCCTGTACCGTTACTGATGACCAGACATTGTGTCTCTATGGTAGCGTAAGGAAACAAAGGAATGATTGAGGCCAAACTAAGCAGCAACTTCCCGTGCAAAGACTTGCGAGCATCTGCAAAAGATAATGTTATGCATCTGGTGGAAGTCCGCCCCAGTAGCTGAGTGGTCAGCGTGACGGATTGCCGTCCTCCGGGCCCGGGTTCGATTCCCGGCTGGGTCGGAGATTTTCTCCGCTCAGGGACTGGGTGTTGTGTTGTGTTCATCATCATTTCATCCCCATCCGGCGTGCAGGTCGCCCAATGTGGCGCCGAATGTAATAAGACCTGCGCCAAGGCGGCCGGACCTGCCCCGCGAGGGGCCTCCCGGCCAATGACGCCAAACGCTCATCATCATCATCTGGTGGAACAGCCACGGTGTAGTGTACTATGAATTGCTTCGTCGGGATGTAACCATCACTGCTGACATGAGTTGTCAATGACTGAGACGTATTGCAGACGCAGTTCAAGGACAACGAACAGGAAGACTGCGCATTCTGCTAGACTGACAAAAAACACAATACGGGAGTTGGGTTGGGAGGTCATTCCGCACCCACGTTATTCACCTGATCATACGCCCTCGGATTTTCACTTTTTCCAGTCTCTGTCTGACAACCCTCAAGAAAGTTACTTTCCTGAAGAAAATGTGCTCAAAAATGGCTCGACGGGTTCGTCGCCTCAAAACCACGCGATTTCTACAGTCGCGGGATCGGAAAGTCACCCCAGGTTTGGCAGCCTGTTACAAATTGTGGTTTTCTTTTCCATTCCTCTATACGTTATTCTTGTAAGAAACTTGGATGCATTAGCTGCTAAGCTGATTGTGAGATGTTTCTCGCACATTTCAGCTCTTGCGATCCTCGGAATTGTGTGGATGGTGTTTTTCCGAATATCGCCAGGCTGGTACATTCTACACACCAACGTGAATAGTCGTTCTGTTGTCCCTTTCCCAAATGATTTTAGAAATTGTAATGAAACGTTATCTATGCTTCTGCCTTATTTGATTTTAAACCGCTCAAAGCTCTTTTAAATTCTCATTATAATACTGGTTCCCCTACCTCTTCCATATCGCCTGCTGTTTCTATTTCTGTCACATCAGACAAGTCTTATCCCTCATACAGGCCTTCAGTACACTCTCTCCACCTATCTGGTCTGTCCTCACCATTTAACAGTGGAATTCAAATTGCACTCTTGGTATTACAACCCTTGCTTTTAAAATCACCGAAAGTGATTCTGACTTTTCTGTACGCTGAGTTAGTCCTTCGAAAATCAATTCCCATTGCACTCTTAATATTACTACTTTTGCATTTAAATTCACCGAAATTGATTTTGACTTTTGCATGCGCTGACTCAGTCCTTCGAAAATCATTTCTTTTTGCAATTTTTTTCAGTTTTATGCAGCCACTTCGCCTTACCTTCCCTGCGCTTCTCATTTATTTCATTTCTACGTGACTTGTAGCGCTGTATTCCTAAATTTCCCTGAACATTTTTGTATTTTCTTATTTCATCAATCCATTGATGTATCCCATCTCTTACCCACCTTCACTTCGCAGTTACCTTCTTTGTATCTAATGTTTTTTTTTCCAACTTCTGTGATTGCCGTTTTTGGAGATGTCAGATTCTCTTCAACTGATCTGCCTACTGAGATTTCCGTTATAGCAGTATCTATAGCCATATAGAACTTGAAGCGTATCTCTTCATTACTTAGAACTTCTGTATTCCACATCTTTGCACACTGATTCTTCCTGCCTAGTCTCTTAAACTTTAGCCTACTCTTCATCACTACTAAATTGTGATCTGAGTCCACATCTGCTCTTGGGTACACCTTAAATCCAGTACCAGCTTTCGGATCTCTGCCTGACTATCATATAATATAACTGAAATTTTCCTGCATCTCCCGGGAGGTCTTCTCCAAGTATACATCTTCCTTTTATGATTCTCGAACAGTGTTCTCGATTACAAACTGAAATCTATTGCAAAACTCAATTAGTCTTTCTTCTCTCTCATTCGTAGTACCAAGCCCACACTCTCCTGTAAGCCTTTCTGCTATTCCTTCCCATACAAGAGCATTCCATGCCCTATGACTGTTAGAATTTCATCTCCCTTCACATGCTCAATTACCTGTTCAGTATCCTCATTTACTTTCTCTGTCTCTTCATCTTCAGCTTGCGGCGTCGTCATGTACGCTTAACGATCGTTGTCGATATTGGCTTGCTGCCGATTCATGAGAACAACCATATCAGTGAACTGTTCGCAGTAACACACTCCTTGCCATGCCTTCCTATTCATAACGAATTCTACTCCCCTTATACAATTTTCTGCCGCTGTTGATATCACCCCTACTCATCTATAATAACCCATACTCATCTGACCAGTAATCCTTGTCTTCTCTAGATTTCACTTCACTAGCCCCCACTCTATCTAGATTGAACATTAACATTTCCCTTTTCAAATTTTCTACCCCCCCCCCCCCCCTCCCACCATGTTCAGACACCTGAGATTCCACGATCTATTTCGTAGAACGTCACCCTTTCGTTGGTTATTCAGCCTTTTTCTCATGTCACCTCTGAAGTTATCCTTCCGTTGGAGGTACAGTCTTTTTATGGTCACCCATCACTTGGCAGTCTTCTCTCGGATACCCGATTGGGGGACTAGCCGGGAACGTTTCTCCACTGGCGAGATTATCATGACACTTTTTTCAACTACAGACACGTGTCCCCTGGATGCACGTTATATGCCTTTAACACAGTGGTTTCCGTTGCCTTCTGCAACCTCATGCCGTCGCTCATTGCTGATTCTTTCGCCTTCAGGGCAGTTCCCCATCCGAAGGGCAAAAGAGTGAGCTAAACCTTTGTCCGCTCCTCCGCCCTCTTTGACAAGGCTTTTGGATGAATGAGGATGCCTTCTTATGCCGAAAGTCTTCAATCGGCATTGCTGATGATTTTTGTTCAAAATTTAGGCGGACGCGGGCTTCGAAGCCGCCCGGACCGAGGACGTTTTCATTACTAATCGAAGACGCTATCCAATTTTTACCATATTAAATTACGTTCTTTTTATTTACATGTAGGAAGGACGCCAGTACCGATGAAAGCACAAAGGAGACTCCTTTAATGCCAAGCTGAAATCACAATACAGAAACAGAAAGAAATGAGGCAAGACTGACGGTGTAGACGTAAAGTTGAGCGTTCGAGTCCATTACATCCTTAGTTATATACTTAGGAATACTTTAAATTTAGGAGTACTTTATATTTCTCGTCGTCCTCCTAAACTAATTTACCACGAATCAAAATTCATGAAAGGACAGGATTCGAACCCCCTACCTGTAGAGTCTCTCTCTCTCTCTCTCCCCCTCTCTCTCTCTCTCTCTCCCTTTCTCTCCCTAGATCTCTTCCACTTCAGGTGTTGGCTCGTAACACTCATACTACCCCCAAAATCTATCTAACCTACAAATGCCACCGCCACTTTCAGCCTAAAAGCTAACTAGAACGGATTTTTGCCACCATTTCAGGTTCTGGTCGTGAACACAAACAAAATACGTCTCAGATTGGTGAGTTAAAACATAAGGAGTGATCGTCGAGGGTTAAACACCATATAATTACCGTTGATACCTCAAGTCCATACCCTGCTAGATTTTCAATCTCTTCTCACAGCCGGCAATGCTCTAGAGGATGCATAAACAGTGATACCAAGTAATTTACAAGGAGCGAACTATACGACGCCTTGGGCCGTAGAAGCGTGTAGTTGCTCGTTAAGTCGTGCCAAAACTGTAACAGTTCTGCAACGCCCTCACTAAGAAGGTATGACAACGCCATACCTGGGCCGTGTGCGGCTCGCGTTCTTGCCGTTCAGAACTTGATGTCGTGTAATAGCGGTAGTGGCGTCTCGATTCATTCTTGAGTTAATGGTGCCAGTGAGTTGCTAGTATTGTTTGTCCACGAGTGGCAGCAGCAGCGGTTATTGATAGCTAGTACTGTGGTACTATCTTTGTTTCCACAGCTAGCATTCCGGGTTGTCGTATGTGTCAGGCAGTTCGGCCTCGGACGGCGCAACGAGGAGATACGCAGCGAGAGGGAAGGCCGGGACCGCTGGCAGCGTGCAGCCACTGTCGGACCGAGGGGCTGTAGCCGACGACCGAACCCAGGACGTTTGAAACTGAGTGAACCATGTCCAATACTGAAGCCTCCACTGTTTGAGATCTCCCTGTTGTTTGTGTGTTGCTGCTCCCAGGCTCGGTGAGACCAAGTGCAGTCTGTCAGGTTGGTGGAAGCTATTAGCCGCCTTCTACTCCTTGATGTTAGTTTGGATTTTGTATTATTCCTATTAGTAAAGTGCAACTAGCCATATTTTCTGCCTTGTGGCTGCTAACGCTCCAGTTACCTGCCCTGGAGGTTAGCGTACTTTTCTAGCAGTGTACGACGGCAGTTCAATAAGTAATGCAACACCTGCGTGTTTTCTCGGCCAATTTTGGTTGAAAAAACCGGAAATTTCTTGTGGAATATTTTCAAACATTCCCGCTTCGTCTCGTATAGTTTCATAGTTAAAATGGCGTCTGTAACGGATGTGCGTTGCGAACAACGGGCAGTGATCGAGTTTCTTTTGGCGGAAAACCGGGGCATCTCAGATATTCATAGGCGCTTGCAGAATGTCTACGGTGATTTGGCAGTGGACAAAAGCACGGTGAGTCGTTGGGCAAAGCGTGTGTCATCATCGCCGCAAGGTCAAGCAAGACTGATCTCCCGCGTGCGGGCCGGCCGTGCACAGCTGTGACTCCTGCAATGGCGGAGCGTGCGAACACACTCGTTCGAGATGTGTTCTGAAGTGTATTGTGCTACTCTTCAGAAATTGAAGAAACGACTTCAGCGTGTCCGTAGGCACAGAAATCTGAATGAACTTCTCCTTCTTCATGACAACGCAAGACCTCACACAAGTCTTCGCACCCGAGAGGAGCTCACAAAACTTCAGTGGACTGTTCTTCTTCACGCACCCTACAGCCCCGATCTCGCACCGTCGGATTTCCATATGTTTGGCCCAATGAAGGACGCAATCCGTTGGAGGCACTACGCGGATGATGAAGAAGTTATTGATGCAGTACGAAGTTGGCTCCGACATCGACCAGTGGAATGGTACCGTGCAGGCATACAGGCCCTCATTTGAAGGTGGCGTAAGGCCGTAGCATTGAATGGAGATTACGTTGAAAAATAATGTTGTGTAGCTAAAAGATTGGGGAATAAGCTGGTGTATTTCAATGCTGAATGAAACAACCCCTGTTTCAGAAGAAAAATGTGTTGTATTACTTATTGAACTGCCCTCGTACCTTTCCTCGTCATGTTAATGCTGTCCGACACAGCTTGTAGTTCGACAGCCTCTTAAATTGTACAGTGCATATGTTTTTGGAAGGTCTACCTTGGTTCTAGTGTTTCCTTCGGCTTCGGGTGTGTTTCTGAAGACGTGTTGCTGTCCGTCTCTTCGCCCTTGTCTAAAAATATTCCATCGTTATTCCGGTGATCATACGTTAGGCGGATTGATTAGTCGGTCGTTAGGCGCTTAAGCTACCCCTAGTGTGAGTTGCCATCCTGTTACGTGAGTACAACTCTTGGCTGCCTGTCTCACCACTTACACACCTGTAGTCACCTATCTCTGGTCGATCCAGGGAGCACTGCCTGTGGATCACTCCATCGTATATGGACTAGTTGTCACAATTGTTTAAAATTTACCCTAATATTTTAAACTGTTATTGACTTCTGATGTGTTGGCAAATGTGCCAACACCTTGTAGATAGAGGAGGCCTAAATGCACGCTATAATCTAACGCAGACGGGCGTGAAGTCTGGAACAGGATACGTATTGAATGCTATAAAGAAAAGTACGTAGCTCCACGAATACTTAACTTTAATTCATCCTTGTGGTACATCGCTATTGTTAATACAAGTGAGACTCTCTCCAGATATGGTTAATGGCGCCTTCCTAGGTCGTGGTCACGGACTTAGCTGAAGGCTATTCTAACTATCTCTCGGCAAATGAGAGAAAGGCTTCGTCAGTGTAGTCGCTAGCAAAGTCATCGTACAACTGGGCGAGTGCTAGTCCGTCTTTCTAGACCTGCCGTGTGGTGGTGCTCGGTCTAAAATTACTGACAGTGGCGACACGCGGGTCCGACATGTACTAATGGACCGCGGCCGATTTAAAGCTACCACCTAGCAAGTGTGGTGTCTGGCGGTGACACCACAACTTCCGCACTTGTAATTTTGGTCTTCAACTGTTAACTGTTTGTAACACTGCTTGTGGCCTTCAGACGAAAAATTATTTTCAATTTTTTATTTATAAGGCCTTCAGCCGTCACTATAGCTTGTTACTGTTTCGATTGTTAAGAAGAAAATATCTTAGTATTTGTTAATATTTAACTGTCTTCCTCACTTGTAATTCTGGCCTTCAGCCGACGAACAATTTTGAATCTTCTTAATCAGACCTTCAGCCGTTGATTGTGTGTAACATTGCTTGTGGCCTTCAGCCAACAATAACTTCCGATCCTTCTAATAAGGCTTTCAGTCGTCAGTGTAGTAAAAATCTTTTAAAAAAGATTGTTCAGAGCTTTGTTTTTTAAAAATAATGTGTTTTATGTGCTACCAACGGTAACTGGTTAGGCCGCGTCCACACCTTTCCTGCTTCCCCTAAGTCCCACGTCTCAATACCTTTAACCCACAACTTGAGATTGTGTGGAATAGCACGGAAGTAAGTGTCCTAAGGCTGAATCAGTTTGATGGCCTCTACGAACTGCGTCGTCCGTCGCAATAACAACGCCACAATGTTAACACGTGGGTTGTGCTGCCAACTGTCGGCAGCCGTATCACAAACGAAACGATGCATGTCGGAGCCGACAGGGGCGCATGTGGGCCAGAGAGCGTCCTTGGCAAGATTTACTGTGTAGTGTACAGAAGTTGGTAAGTGGGGAATTATTCAGTCGCTATCACATAGCACAGCGCCCGCGTTCCAGTGGAACGAAAGATTAGTGTATGTTACTCCACACACGCTTCCAACCAACCACCCTACGACGGCGTACAGACACATTAGCAGGCAATGTGTGCTGAAAGTAACGCTAAAAGTTCCCAGTTCTAGGCGCCCGTGTGATCGGTTGGACATCCAACATACAGCTTACGAGGTGCATTCAAGTTCTAAGACCTCCGATTTTTTTTCTCCAGACTAGAAAGAGATAGAAACATGCGCATTGTTTTAAAATGAGGCCGCGTTCATTGTCAATACGTCCCAGAGATGGCAGCACCGTACGGCAGATGGAATTTTACCGCCGGCGGCGAGAATGAGAACTGTTTTAAATACTTAAAATGGCGACGTTTTCCTTACTTGAACAGCGTGCAGTCATTCGTTTTCTGAATTTGTGTGGTGTGAAACCAATTGAAATTCGTCGACAGTTGAAGGAGACATGTGGTGATGGAGTTATGGATGTGTCGAAAGTGTGTTCGTGGGTGCGACAGTTGAATGAAGGCAGAACATTGTGTGACAACAAACCGAAACAACCTCGGGCTCGCACAAGCCAGTCTTACGACATGATTGAGAAAGTGGAGAGAATTGTTTTGGGGGATCGCCGAATGACTGTTGAGCAGATTGCCTCCAGAGTTGGCATTTCTGTGGGTTCTGTGCACACAATCCCGCATGACGACCTGAAAATGCGAAAAGTGTCATCCAGGTGGATGCCACGAATGCTGATGGACGGCCACATGGCTGCCCGTGTGGCATGTTGCCAAGCAACGTTGACGCACAACGACAGCATGAATGGGACTTTCTTTTCGTCGGTTGTGACAATGGATGAAACGTGGATGCCATTTTTCAATCCAGAAACAAAGCGCCAGTCATCTCAATGGAAGCACACAGATTCACCGCCACCAAAAAAATTTCTGGTAACCGCCAGTGCTGAAAAAATGATGGTGTCCATGTTCTGGGACGGCGAGGGCGTAATCCTTACCCATTGCGTTCCAAAGGGCACTACGGTAACAGGTGCATCCTACTAAAATGTTTTGAAGAACAAATTCCTTCCGGCACTGCAACAAAAACGTCCGGGAAGGGCTGTGCGTGTGCTGTTTCACCAAGACAACGCACCCGCACATCGAGCTACGGTTACGCAACAGTTTCTTCGTGATAACAGCTTTGAAGTGATTCCTCATGCTCCCTACTCACCTGACCTGGCTCCTAGTGACTTTCGGCTTTTTCCAACAATGAAAGACACTCTCCGTGGCCGCACATTCACCAGCCGTGCTGCTATTGCCTCAGCGATTTTCCAGTGGTCAAAACAGACTCCTAAAGAAGCCTTCGCCGCTGCCATGGAATCATGGCGTCAGCGTTGTGAAAAATTTTTACGTCTGCGGGGCGATTACTTCGAGAAGTAACGCCAGTTTCATCGATTTCGGGTGAGTAGTTAATTAGAAAAAAAATCGAAGGCCTTAGAACTTGAATGCACCTCGTACATCAACCAGCTAAGTGCGAATGTGACATAGTGACAGTGCGATATGTCCAACAGGAACTGGTGGCCTGAGGGATTCAGGTGCCACCTCTATAGTGTCCTGGTGAGGGGGTCCCTGTCCAAAACATATAGATGATGCATCATACGCAGAAAGAGATCACGCACACTTTTTTGCACATATATCATTCCCGTGCCATCCGCATATGTAGGCAGCGTCAGTGTGTCGTAATAGGTATTGAACACCCTACCATCGCTTAATAATGACCAAAGGTCGCCTGGTAGTTGGCAGCCACCGCTGCAGGCAACGGAGACTGTATCTGTAATGATTATGTTTGAAGGTGAGATAGGCCTTTACAAAATCTACCTGCATGATCAAGTCAAGCATTCGAAAGTTATGGAGATGATCTTGCGTGTAGATCATATTAAGTAGGCCACGATACCTTGCCATATGCTACACGTTCCCACAGAGGATGACTCCCAAACATCTTATCATTCGTGCCTTATTGAGGGCACTGGCATGATGTTGATCAGTGCTCTGGCCATGTCCATGTAGTGCGACTACTGCAGGACGATATGGCTGCTCGCCACCTTGTGAAGCTTCAAGCCACGCGATCGCCGTACATATGTGTCCTGCTTACGTTGTCAAGAAAATAAGATTGTCAGTTGAGCCGTGGTAAAAAATTGCTGTTTTGAAGAGCGGGCCGCAGCGCGTTGTGTGAAGCAGTCGCCCTCCGTTTCTGGCGGTGGCGCCACTGTGGTAATCGCAGCTTTGGTGTCTCCCTCTGGTGGGAAAGCGGTAAGGTTGCCTGTTCACGTGCATTTAAGGGGCGCTATCAACTCAGCAGGGGGTTGCTGGTCTGCATTTGTGCGGCAGTTAGTGTCTGTCTGTCATCGGAGTGCTAGTATGTCTGTCGTTTGGATCAAACCTTAAAGCCAGAAAATGAGAGTCTTGCCACTCCGCCAGTAACAGAACTCAGCTAGTGGTCGCCCAGTCGGGGCTGAGTTCCTGCATCTGAGTCTGCGCATTAGGCCGCCAGTCTGCTCGAGTTGCTCGGGCAACGGTCATTGGCGGTTGGATCGGTCGGTTGGTCGGTCGCGCTCTGAGACACGAAATTACTTGCCCACCTTGAGCGTTGGCGCATGTGAGGTCCCCACGTGAGTCCAGTGGGCAGCGCCGTGTAGAAAGGGGTAGTGGCTTCGCGGTTCACACGAGAGCAACAGGAGCAAAACCACGACATCGGGCTGGCCGGGACGAGCTGCGACGCCGTGAGACGGGAGATCGGCGTGCCTTCCTGCGTCCGTTGAAGCGGCTGGCAGCGAACGGTTCAGGAGAGCGTTGGGCGTGCTGCGCCAGGTCTTCTCCAGAAATCGCAGTTTATTAGAAGTTAAGTGATTGGAGATATGTTGTTTCATTTACTTGTTAAATTCTACTTGTTTTCCTGGTGAGGTCACCAGCCGCTTTGTTTTGGGGTCGTCCCACCATTCTTCCCCGTTTGCCCACCCGCGGGAAGGTGGTTATTTGTGAATTGGGTCGTCCGTTTTTTTCCTTTGTGGAATTTATTGCTTAAAGGCCGAATTCTTGAAATATGTTTTTATAACAATTCCAACCCTTGTTCACTCAAGTACGAGCAGCCCTTAGTGGCTCGCCATCTTATTTACAACTATTCATGACGTCGCCTTTCAGGCTTAGATTTTTTAAAATGGGACTTGTAAGTACTGCATCTACTTCCAATCAGTACAAACTTTAATTTTATTAATGTATTATACACCTAATATGTTTTAGAACAGTTAGTTTAATTCTGAAGACGATGCTCATAGTAGCGTCTAAACCTAGTCAATTTTGAGTTAATATTTGTAACCAAGGGCTTATTTGTTCTAATCTTATATACGTTGGATAGGCGAAGTAATGGTGATAAACTGTTCGCTTTGACCCTGTACCAACAGTTGTGTTGTACTAATGGAGAAGATGTCTTAATTATTGAAGACGTCTTTGGCACAATTGTTTTATTAATCTCCATTGCATGATGTAATTTTAGATTATTTACTTCTGATGAAGGTATATTTATATTGACCGAAACCTTGGTCAAGAATTTTAATAAATTTTTATCCTGCAACTGTTTTTGGCTGTCATCCTTTATCATACTGTAAATATTGTTCTTTTTGCCTCTAAATAAAATTGTAACTTGATATTTCGAGGGTGCTTTTCTGCTTATAATTTTAAATCTGTTTTTGAAAAAGCTTTTAGGAATAAAATTCACATTTGTTAAAAGTAATTTCATTTTTCATCAGTTACTTCCTGGCAACTACTTCCACGCTCACCTTATAAGGTGTCAGGCAAATACAACACCTTCCATGAAAACCCTGACATGATAGCAAATCCGGCAATATGTCACATAGCTCCGAATAAATCCTGACATTAAATTGACCAAAGTAATACGATCAACGAGTGAGCAAATGGAATACCACAGACTAATACAAGAATGTCTAAATGCATGTCATACCTTCCCACCGTGAAACAGACGCAGTTCCGAGGGGACAAACGAGAACAGAAGCCGAGGGCAGAGCCGTGTGGGCTAGAAGGCCCTACGATAAGAGCGGGACAATGGGACCCTCACATCACCAGCCGACCGCTGGGAGGTCTATCCCCCAGCCCATGTTAAAAGACAGAGCCATCCAGAAGAACGGGATAGATCTTACGAAGACATTAAAAGGGCCACACCAGCTGCAAGTTTTAGTGTGAGACTATACACATCTCTGTTATGTAGCGAACATTAAAAACATTGCCCCGCTACGAAAAGTATAATGTTTCTCATTGGATAGACAGAATTTTTGTAGGCATAGCTTAAGGTTAACATTGAGACGCTGATTTGTCAGTTGAAAACACAGACAGATACCTTTTTCTTAAACCAACTTCGGTAAACAGTAGTAAGGATAAGTTCGAAGGAGTTGCTACCAAGACGGCGAGGTGTGTGGAGCTGCGCCGCCCGCCGCCCCCTGACGCTGACTAACCACCGACAAGGTAATGAACGCAAGTGATGCCGCATAAGAGCACATAAGGCTTCACTCATAACTGCAGAAGTCTCATCTGTTACATCCACTTTTTACATAACACTAGTGTCGATCGTCAATTAAACTTTGTGGTATTCACATTTGCTACTTGAAGTTAAAATCTGGAACGCGATGATTTTTCTGTTATATAATTATTGAGAAGCCACATCAGCCACTGTAATTTACGACAAGTTAAATAAGGAATGAAAGATAATTGAGGGTCACTGTAGACCATTTTTGATAGTTTTCTCTTTTATGAAACTTAATTTAAACGTACATTATAGATGTGATATGGAATAGGTCATCCTTCGATCCATTATAGAAGTTGGAAACCCATTCAGGGAATATTCGTTCACATTTTTGTTGAACGCAGCTGGTTTTTATCATCCTGTATTAAAATATTTCCTTTTATCAATAGTACGATTTATAAACAATGATTTGTGAGTAGAATAAAAATGCCAGTGGTAAACTTAACTGCTTCTTCGACGTTATTTTACCAGCTAAGTAAAAATAGGAAAGCCTTGAACCCCTTCCACTAAATTTAGTTAGTATTAAGATTCTTTTAAATGGAGCGCGGTGGAGCTGACGCTGAAATCATTAAGTATTTGATTATATCATCGCTAGTCTCACTGAACTCTTCTGAACTCTGCATGTCATGTGTGGTCTGGCGTCTCCTTACCAGCAACAGGTCCCAGGTTCAAATTAGTCAATTCCCTAAAAAACACGCTCAGAGCGTCGTTGCGCGAAAGTGGTAGGGAGACACGACTTGGAACAGACAGACACCACGCAGACTGTTAGAACCTAGTGTGATTAAATGTGTTAATGTTCTTGATGAATCGCTAGTAAATAAAGTATATTTTTTAAGAAAAGATTTTGAAAGTAAATTTACGATTCATTACTGGTAGCAGAGCGTGGTTAGCGTTCTGGCTACTACTCTTTGAGTAACTGATGGAATTATAGTTGTACTTATTGTATAATTTAGTAATATTTCGCTTTAGCCAAGTGACTGTTTGGCTGCATGTTTCAGGTTGTCATGGCGGCCAGAGAATGTCCAGGATTCGGCCTGCTGCGCAAACAGCAAATATTATATGAGTTGCGCATTCGTAATATAAACAAACAAGGCACTGTTCCTGAGTTGCTTGTGCATTTGAAAGATGCCTTGCTCAGTCCGGTCCAAATTTCACCGGAAGTTATTGGTTCATTTCCAACAGCCATGGCAGCGGCGGCAGGAGAGGTCTGTGAGTTCCCACAACATTTAAACTGGTTTTGTGTTGATCAACCGAGTCGCATGCAATTAGCTAGACTACGCGCGCATATGGTGTACGTCTTTAACCGGTCTCTGATTTAGAACAACTTGTTGTAAACGAGGCTGATCGTAAGGAAGTGGTTGAGTTACAGCGAAAGATGGCTGCGTTGCAGATTAGGTTAATCGGGTTAGAGTCTAGCTCCGAAGAATCTAGTGGGCACGTCCAAGTTGATACGGCACGGGCAGGAAGCGAACTAAATGGCCCAAACGGCGGAACTGAGTCTAACTCGGAGTTTTTCGCAAAGCTACCTAACCCGATTGCGCTTCTGTTAAAGGATGTAGGAGAATTAAGTGTAGAATCATTGGCGAAGATACCGGAAATTTTGTGGTGACTGGTTTATTCTGAGCAGCATTCGTGTGCTTTTCAAATCTCTCACTCCACCCTTTTAGCTTTGCTATAACCGTTAGCAAAGGGGAAGTGTAACGAATTAATTTCTAGAGCTCTTTCGGAGGGGTTCTCGTTACGACAATTTAGGCAACTGATTATCGCTGAGAGACTTACAGAGGGCTTTAGGAAACATCTAGAATGATGATGATGATGTTTGGTTTGTGGGGCGCTCAACTGCGTGGTTATCAGCACCCGTACTATTACCCAATCTTTGCTCAGTCCAATTTCGCCACTTTCCTGGATGATGATGAAATGATGAGGACAACACAAACACCCAGTCATCTCGAGGCAGGTGAAAATCCCTGACCCCGCCGGGAATCGAACCCGGGACCCCGTGCTCGGGAAGCGAGAACGCTACCGCGAGACCACGAGCGGCGGACGAAACATCTAGAATGTCAATATATTTTGAAGGTGCAGGCCGCTAGTGAAAATTTGTCAATGTATGTGGAAAGTGTAAGGGTGGCTTCGCAGGTCTTGCTAAGTGATTT